>NC_088303.1:4685951-4985951 GCF_032854445.1 Liolophura sinensis | reverse complement strand
TCAAGTTTTAATTAACAAAAATATGCAAAACCTCTCAAACTTTATTTGTGACTTGTCGTAGCAAGTGACAACATGGACGAATGAAAGTACTATCATGCTGTGCATGTAGCAAAGCTCTGGTGGACGGCGCAACAGGTGGTTAGTAAAACTTGGTCAATCATTAAACCATTTGTAACTTTTGTGTAATAACATGTTGCCTTTGTGAAATACACTGCTTTGAAATTACATCCACCTTTTTGAAACACCTTGTATCAGAAGTATAGAAGTGCATTAATCATGTTTCTCATGCCAAACATGAGCCCTGTGCATTCATGACAAAATACATGATCCCAGTAATGCAATTATGCTGGAAAGTCTGTTATTGTACAGAATCAGAATCTTGGCAGAAATAGCTTGTTACATAAAAGGAGTCTGTTGTAATAGCACTGACAGGAGTATTGAACACTTACCAGATGTAACTGGATATGACTGTGACTGTATCAAAGGTGGGCGGGGCTCTGACATCCTGGCAATGGGCCTAGGATCCTGTGGCTGGGGTCGGTAGGTGGGATCAATTGCCATTGCGATGTTGAATGGCACTGGACTTTGATCTCTCTGAGAAGTGACATTGGGCTGAGGTACGTTGTGTCTATGAATTCAAAACAACAGTTCAGCAAAATTTTGCACGGTAATCCTCCAGATATTAAAACATAAGGCTATATTTTTACACTTGCTGGAACTAGTTTTGTCACAGTACAAATGTATAGTTGAATGATTTAGCCAGTGATCAACTCCAGGATTTGAACTCAGATTTCCACATCCAAAGTACAGCACTCTACCCACTGAGATAAAGCGGACTAGCTATCGGTTGTTTAAGACATGGAAAGCTGATCTAGTTACAGATGAATTCCAGACATTTATCAAAGAGGACAATATCTGAAGTACACGCATCTTACACACAAAAATGGTAATGACATCAGGAAAATCTTAATCCAATAGCCTCACATTGCTAACTATCAATGTTAATCTCAAACGGTTGCCACTGTCTAATTTGGGCTGATAGCTTTCAATTTTTTCATATCTCTTCAAAACTCACCTTAGATTTTCCTGGGCAGCGTCTTCGCTGTGATAACTGCCAGGAGGAGAGGGGGAGTGTGTCACTCGCTGATCACGCGAGCGTGGTGGTATCCTCTGATTGGCTGTTGACTGAGAGTGGGCATGGTTCCGCCCCAGCCATCTCTCCACCTCTAAAGCATCCTCAGGAGGCAGATCTGCTGGTGACATTCTGCGAGGAGGCTCTTCCCTGGGGGACCTCCCTCTGTATAATGGGGAACTCTGGTCATGGCCTGTTGGGGACCATCCCCGAGACTGAGGAGAGGATGGGGACATGGGCTCCTCAAACCTCACTAGCCCATTATGTTCTCTAGGGGAGCGGTGAGAGCTGGGGGTACCACTGCCACTGCTGGCGTGAGAGTTAGGGGAGCCTACCTCCCCACCCCCCAAGCCCAGCTCATCCACACTCTGGGAGCGCAACGCTTCTTGCTGGCCTCTCTGAAATATTGATCGGCATGATTATGGTCTATTGTAAACTATGTACGTATCATAACTATGAAGGTAGTATAATTATAGATGCATGTCTCATAACTATGTATGTATCATAACTATGTACAGTACGTATCATCACTGTATGTATATTAACTCCACCAGTTCAGATCAGGGTGTGCTTATTACAGTACATCAAGTCCATACACAAAATCCCCATATACATGGAATTATTTACTTCTTCATTTCATTGAGTCAAGAATTTTTTTGGCAGCCAGGTTTACTTGTGGAAGAAAAAAGTGTGCCCAGGGTAAACCACCAACTTTTGGCAATTTACTGGCAAACTTTTCAATGTGTGACAAACAGATATGAAAGAGCGTAATTAACTGCTTACTATTACCAGGTTCCCAAAAACACTAAGAGAGGGGAAATCTACAAATTCCCTGTACAAAGTACCGTTTGAACCTCTACCTTGTGTCCTATTTACTGACAGGTCAGCACCTGAACAACTTGGTCACAGCCTGTACAAAGTCTGGTTTGAACTTGCACCTTGTGTCCTATTTACTGACAGGCCAGCGCCTGAACAACTTGGTCACAGCCTGTACAAAGTCTTGCTTGAACCTGCACCTTGTGTCCTATTTACTGACAGGCCAGAGCCTGAACAACTTGGTCACAGCCTGTACAAAGTCTGGTTTGAACCTGCACCTTGTGTCCTATTTACTGACAGGCCAACGCCTGAACAACCAACTTGGTCACAGCCTGTACAAAGTCTGGTTTGAACCTGCACCTTGTTTCCTATTTACTGACAGGCCAGCGCCTGAACAACTTGGTCACAGCCTGTACAAAGTCCGGTCTGAATCTGCACCTTGTGTTCTATTTACTGACAGGCCAACACCTGAACAACCAACTTGGTCACAGCCTGTACAAAGTCTGCTTTGAATCTGCACCTTGTGTCCTATTTACTGACAGGCCAGCGCCTGAACAACTTGGTCACAGCCTGTACAAAGTCTGGTTTGAACCTATACCTTGTGTCCTATTTACTGACAGACCAGCGCCTGAACAACTTGGTCACAGCCTGTACAAAGTCTGGTTTGAACCTGCACCTTGTGTCCTATTTACTGACAGGCCAGAGCCTGAACAACTTGGTCACAGCCTGTACAAAGTCTGGTTTGAACCTGCACCTTGCGTCCTATTTACTGACAGGCCAACGCCTGAACAACCAACTTGGTCACAGCCTGTACAAAGTCCGCTTTGAATCTGCACCTTGTGTCCTATTTACTGACAGGCCAGCGCCTGAACAACTTGGTCACAACCTGCTCTCTTAGTGTACACCTACATGTAGTCATAAATGATGACTGAACATGGCCGAAGGGGCTAGCGTGCTAGTGCAGCACAATGACTCAGAAGCTTCTCACCAATGCAGCCACTGTAATTTGAAGTCCAACTCATGCTGGCTTCCTCTCCGATTGTATGTGGGAAGTTCTGCCCCAGGCTAAGGCCAGATTCCTCTCACCATTATGCTGGTCGCTGTTATATGCATGTGTAAGTGAATATTCTTGAGTATGATGTAAAAGTATCGAATAAACAATAAGTAAATCAAAACGCAGAGAATATTTATTCAAACAAAGCTCTGGTAATAATTATAACTGGAATCAACACCTAACCCCTGGTATTACACACCTAGGTACATGAACATGTGTTCCTGGTGATGTCAGCTATGAAGGCAATCCTGTACAGACACAGGACCCAAGCTGCCTACCTGCTTCCTGGCCTCCTCCATTGACTTTTGCTTCTTCTGTCTTGCTTTCTTGGCCTTCAGCTTATCTTGTTCATGAATGATCCGCGCCAGCTGAGCATCCTGCTGCTCTATCTGCTTCAGTTTGCCCTTGTCTATCTCTGCCTTTGTTCTCTTTAAAGAGAATTCATTAAGCATTAGCAAAGCTACTAAACAATACTGGACTGTCAAAATTATGGACTGTCGTATGGTGTAAAATGCAGGTTGGGGAAACCGATATGAACCCCGTCGAACAGGTGTGCCTTCAGAAAAGCTTGCCCAAATGGTATACACATGAGCCAAGTGAAACACATGAGCCAAGTGAAGCACACGATCCTCTTGCTCAGTGACTCTGGGTCTACACTAAGTGTATCTACAATGTACAGTATTACAATAGCTGTCTATCAATGTATTCGATCTATGTCAAACTTATTGGTTGGCCACGCTATGGCTGAGATATTGCCATATATTTTCCTGCTATCCCATTTTCCCTGAGTACCTGTATATAACATACCTTATGTTCCTGCTATCCCATGTTCCCTGAGTACCTGTATATAACATACCTTATGTTCCTGCTGTCCCATGTTCCCTGAGTACCTGTGTATGACGTACCTTATGTTCCTGCTGTCCCATGTTCCCTGAGTACCTGTGTATGACATACCTTATGTTCCTGCTGTCCCATGTTCCCTGAGTACCTGTATATAACATACCTTATGTTCCTGCTATCCCATGTTCCCTGAGTACCTGTATATAACATACCTTATGTTCCTACTGTCCCATGTTCCCTGAGTACCTGTGTATGACATACCTTATGTTCCTGCTGTCCCATGTTCCCTGAGTACCTGTATATAACATACCTTATGTTCCTGCTATCCCATGTTCCCTGAGTACCTGTATATAACATACCTTATGTTCCTGCTGTCCCATGTTCCCTGAGTACCTGTATATAACATACCTTATGTTCCTGCTGTCCCATGTTCCCTGAGTACCTGTGTATGACATACCTAATGTTCCTGCTATCCCATGTTCCCTGAGTACCTGTATATAACATACCTTATGTTCCTGCTATCCCATGTTCCCTGAGTACCTGTATATAACATACCTTATGTTCCTGCTATCCCATGTTCCCTGAGTACCTGTGTATGACGTACCTTATGTTCCTGCTGTCCCATGTTCCCTGAGTACCTGTATATAACATACCTTATGTTCCTGCTATCCCATGTTCCCTGAGTACCTGTATATAACATACCTTATGTTCCTGCTATCCCATGTTCCCTGAGTACCTGTATATAACATACCTTATGTTCCTGCTGTCCCATGTTCCCTGAGTACCTGTATATAACACACCTTATGTTCCTGCTGTCCCATGTTCCCTGAGTACCTGTGTATGACGTACCTTATGTTCCTGCTGTCCCATGTTCCCTGAGTACCTGTGTATGACGTACCTTATGTTCCTGCTGTCCCATGTTCCCTGAGTACCTGTATATAACGTACCTTATGTTCCTGCTGTCCCATGTTCCCTGAGTACCTGTATATAACGTACCTTATGTTCCTGCTGTCCCATGTTCCCTGAGTACCTGTGTATGACGTACCTTATGTTCCTGCTGTCCCATGTTCCCTGAGTACCTGTATATAAGGTACCTTATGTTCCTGCTATCCCATGTTCCCTGAGTACCTGTATATAACATACCTTATGTTCCTGCTGTCCCATGTTCCCTGAGTACCTGTACATAACATACCTTATGTTCCTGCTGTCCCATGTTCCCTGAGTACCTGTATATAACATACCTTTTGTTCCTGCTGTCCCATGTTCCCTGAGTACTTGTATATAACATACCTTATGTTCCTGCTCCTGTAAAAGTCTTGCAAGTTCCTATAAACCAACAAGTAAACAGATACGTTATTTTTGCCTAATTTCAAATTATACAAAATTTTTGTTATTTTTGTGAAAGCAGAGAGTTTTATGGTTGAAGGAAAAAAGTGTGTTTGGTGTAAACCACTGGTCTAAAGCACATTAGAGATAAACTCCCATGTGTAGGGGAAAGACTGATGTAAGAAAAGTGATCATGCACACAAATGCCACAGACCACTTACAATGTACAGTCACCAAGGTTGTACGAGCAAATAAGAGTGGAAGAAACCAAGGTAGAGATTGAATCTATCCAACACTCTGCCAATGAACATGCATATAACTAGTACATTCATGTTTTACCTTTCATGAAATGGTTCCCATGACAAAATACTTGCTTATTTTATTTTATTCAAACACACATGTGCGTGAAATGCTATGAAACTGAAAGCTGGACTAACTTCATAGGGGAGATAACCCACCTCATCCTGAAGCTCCTGCAACTGTTTTTTCTCCCCTTCCTCCATATGGTCAGCTGGAGGTATGTAAAAATCAGAAAAGTCACCCTCATCTTCAATCCTGCCCCCGGCGGTTACCCTGGCAACAGATGATGCTCTACTCTCATGACTGTTGTCACAGATCGGCACCCAAGCAATAATAGTCACATGAAGTCAGCGTCAAACAGTTTGTAATGTTTTCAGATGTCAACTGGAATAATCTACAGCTGTTTTAGTCACCCAGGTTATTGTTAGTCAGTAAACATGCGCATGACATCATCTAGAGTACTGTTAGTCAGTAAACATGGTACATGAGTATGAAGTCATCTAGGTTACTGTTAGTCACAGAGGTCATTATTAGTCAGTAAACACGATACATGAGTATGAAGTCATCTAGGTTACTGTTAGTCAGTAAACATGGTACATGAGTATGAAGTCATCTAGGTTATTGTTAGCCAGTAAACATGGTACATGAGTATGAAGTCATCTAGGTTACTGTTAGTCAGTAAACACGATACATGAGTATGAAGTCATCTAGGTTACTGTTAGTCAGTAAACATGGTACATGAGTATGAAGTCATCTAGGTTATTGTTAGCCAGTAAACATGGTACATGAGTATGAAGTCATCTAGGTTACTGTTAGTCAGTAAACATGGTACATGAGTATGAAGTCATCTAGGTTACTGTTAGTCAGTAAACATGGTACATGAGTATGAAGTCATCTAGGTTACTGTTAGTCAGTAAACATGGTACATGAGTATAAAGTCATCTAGGTTACTGTTAGTCAGTAAACATGGTACATGAGTATGAAGTCATCTAGGTTATTGTTAGTCAATAAACATGGTACATGAGTATGAAGTCATCTAGGTTATTGTTAGCCAGTAAACATGGTACATGAGTATGAAGTCATCTAGGTTATTGTTAGCCAGTAAACATGGTACATGAGTATGAATTCATCTAGGTTACTGTTAGTCAGTAAACATGGTACATGAGTTTGAAGTCATCTAGGTTATTGTTAGTCAGTAAACACGGTACATGAATATGAATTCATCTAGGTTACTGTTAGTCAGTAAACAAAGTACTTGAGTATGAAGTCATCTAGGTTATTTGGGAGCTAGGCGAGGTTTAATTAACATGGAAGGTACAAAAGGTTTGAGGTGAAGGGGATGTAGCACTACCCAGCCTTTACACAGGACAGCCATTCTTACGTTTTGGAGGTGCTGGGCGTGCGCCACCCGAAAACTCCCAAATTCAATTTAATTAACATGAAAGGTCGAAATTTCATTTCTATACCAAATGACTTTGGGAACCACATTTAATCCAAAGCTGCAAGGTGAGAATGGAATTTCTGGTGGAAACATCACTTAAGAATGATGCTAATTAGCACCAATTAAGGTTTTACTTAACATGAAAGGTACATGGAACCAAATCAGGAATGTAGAAGGTGGTTGCATGGTTGAGAATCACCAAGGTAAGAATGACAATTGTGGTGGAAAGGTCACGTAAGAATAGGTCAAAGGTCACTAATTCATCCAGGAACTAATTAAAATTGTCGTATCTCTTAAACTAAATTATACGCCAAGCTGAAATTGGTTTCTAAATGAAGAGGGAGTAAAACAGCACCACTGGGATGTCAAAGCTTTTAAGAATGTTACTTTTAACTGGATCAAATTTGGAAAAAACACCTAAAAATGTACAGGCTAATTACCGTTTTAATTAACGTGAAAGGTACAAGTATGAAACCACTGGGGATTTGTAGATGGTGGTCATCTGAATATAAATCACAAACTTAAGAACGGAAATTGAGGTGGGAACGTCACCTAAGAATACGTCAAAGGTCATACCATGCCCAATGACCACCAATTAACATTATAATTAACATGAAAGGTACACGTTTAAAACAACATGGATATTGTTCGGAATGATGTTATGATTCAGAATCACCAACTTCAGAACGGAAATTGTGGTGGAAAGGTCACTTAAGAGTAGGTCAGAGGTTACACAACACCCAATGAAAGCATACATGTATGTGATTTATTATTGACTACATGTACATACCGTTTATTGATTAAGGATTTGCCTGCCTAGGTTATTCACAGAAGACCATAAGTAACCATGGGTTACTCTGATTGCTTCCTCTAATCTTTTTGGAGTATATTTTTGTCAGCATTTTGGGTGCTTTCTGAAATAAATTGACAGTTTGGTGTCTGCAGCGCAAAACGTGGTGCGTCAAAACACGTCTTCATGGGTTGGCATACATTACGTCAAAAGTCGTCTATATGGAGGAAAGAGATAATTCAACTATTCTATAAAATTTTCTTGTTAGATTAGGCCTCTACCCAGGGTCCCAACTAGATATCATGTGGTATGCCCTGTAGAATGGGTACATGTTGCATGTTGAGCCAGTGGGATGCCTTAATCCAGTTTTGAAAAAAAAATCTGCTTCAATGTAGGCCCCATTGTCTCGTGTAGACTAGAGAGGTTTAGTTCTGTTGGGACGACTGCTTGTACTAGCCTGTAAGAAAGATCTGGACTTGAAACATGTGCTCTCCTACCCCTTAATGACGGGGATGGCAATTTCTTCCTGAGGCACCCCCAGTTGTGCATATCTCTGCCTGAGTCAAGTTCCCACACATGAATGCGAGGCTTTGATGTTGAGGTAACCCTGAAAAGGATTACGTTTCCTCCCACATCCCCTCTTATCTCACACCCCCAAAATGCTCTTATCAACGCCCACCCCCAACCCCCAACCCCCCCACCCAGTGGTAAAGCCTGGAATCCTGTCCGCAAATCTGAAAGAATTATGGTAGTACATACAGAAGTCATCTAGATCCCTGGCAGTCATCTAGAGTATTGTCTGTCAGATTAGACAATCATACAAAACCAGGTCAATGTTAGGATCATGCTGACCCAAGGGGTCATGAAGACAAATCTGTGTCGATGTTAGAGTCAGACTGACATCGTGCCGCAACAACAAACAAACAGGGTCATACATGTTACATGTACACATACGGTTACATTATAGAACATAACAGACATTATAGAATCTTGCAGTGCTGCTGTTAGTCAATGTTTACACTAGTATACTAGCTATGCAGTTACATTAAAACACAACACAACAGACACAGAGCTCAAAAACTTGATGTTGCATGGCCAGAGATGCTAAACTAATGGTTCATACAAAAGACTATAATGTAGTTAAAAGGAGGTTTGGCATGATTTACTGTACAGATCAGTTACATTTATTCATCACGTTAAGAATAAACCAAACATTAACATCCATCTGCAGCAAATGTGAATCAAAAAAAACCAATTCTTTTAAAATTTAAAAACAAAAAAAAACTTTTAAAGAAAGTACACTTATTTCAACTGTCATCATACGTATATTGTGTTCATCAACCTATTTCAATGCAGAACTATGTGTAATACTTTGGATTTGACAGGCATGTTCTTACCTGACACTGTCCATATCACCACTGGACTGACGCCCATGTCCCCCCTCAACCAGCGAGTCCCCACCTCGAGAATCTACAAAGACAGCAGAGAAGGTTAAATCACAGGCGGGGGTCTCCATAGCTCAGTCGGTTAGCGCGCTAGCGCAGCATAATGACCCAGAAGCCTCTCACCAATGTGGTCGCTGTGAGCTCAAATCCAGCTCATGCTGGCTTCCTCTCCGGCCATAAGTGGAAAGGTCTTCAGCTACCTGCGGATGGTTGTGGTTTTCTCCCGGGCTCTGCCCGGTTTCCTCCCACCATAATGCTGGCCGCCGTCGTATAAGTGAAACATTCTTGAGTACGGCATAAAATACCAATCAAATAAATAAATAAATAAACAAATAAATCACAGGCGACAAATCACACTGATGTACAGGAATACCATTAATATATGTACTCTTATTCTTCTAAAAGTAGTGCTGAAAGTAGAATATTACATTTCTTTATCAGCCTTTTGGAAAAGTAAAGATATGAGGATGTTGTTTATAAGATGGTCTAACCAAGTGAGAAAAAAAAACCCCAATATTCCTGCTAGAATTACATATATATTGGCTAAACTGAGCAGACCGGGTGTGGCAAATTTTAGAAGAAATAGGGTACTATTCAAGTATCAAGCTCTTTGTTTGCAAAGCTACAGTACATTCCCCACCCTGAACAATGGGGTTTTCCGTTCATCTATGAAGGGACAATAGTGTCCTCTATCTGCTGGAAAAATAACTACATCAACTATGATTATTTATGGTGATCCTTTTTTGTGTTGTTGAAATCACAGAAATACTGACATATTAAATGCTTTGTGGAGAAACCAGTCAGACACATGGCCAATACGAAAAAGCTACATGTAATGGATACAGGGCAGGGACCTCAATGTTTGGCTGGTCGGGAGCTTGTTGATATGGGAAACCAACGCTCATAGATGTAATGTCTTCAGTAAGTTTAACAGATTTGGGTTTCTGTTTTTTTCTCAACCCACCTTTATTGAGGACCAGCCTAGCCTCTTCCGAATGCCTGGCTAGCTCCTGTTCCAATCGTTCCCTCTCTTTCTTCAACTCTTGCTCCCTTTTCCACCTTTCAAATCGCCGTCTTTCCTTCTCCTGCATCTTCCTAGCATAATCCTATTAAACAACACAAGGAAAGGCACATACACTCTACATAAAAAAGCATGTATAAACAACAGCTTACAGAGATAACCAGATGTGAATACATGATATTTTATTAATTAACTTTTTCTCTATGTGATGTGGATTAAGCATATGTTTTACTATTAGCGTGTACTTTATATGAAGAATATAGAGAGTTGTATTATGAATGCCTTTATGGCCAACGATGTAAACATGCTGACACAGGATAGGCAATTGATCTCCTGCAGAGTTGTGTGTGCCATACTATATGTTTGTAATCACTTTGAAAAAAATGCTTCCAAAAACGAGGTGCAAATTCACTCAGACTGCCAGCTATGCTTCAACAGTCTACTGAGAACTGGTATAAACACATTGCAGTCATATCCTCTGCACTACATGAAGGGGGTTAGTTTTCTCAACCAACAGGGGTGTTTTAGCCTGTGCCCGTGTTCATAGAAATTGCATGTGGGACAGAGACCCATATAACTAGCCAAATGGGGTTACCAAACAGTAACAGGCACTTATAATTCCACACAGGTGTCAACTTACAAGCCTGTAAATAAACTATTCACATTAATAAATAACTGGTAACTATGAAAAAAATCCAAATCAGAAATTGAATTGTTTGATTTATTGTTGCTTAAAGCCATACTCAACAATTTATAAGTTATACAAACTGGTGGTCAGAGTTATGGACGGTTGAAACATGTATGCCGGAGAAAACAAACAGCCTTTGACAAGTTACTGACAAACTTGCCCATGTGACGTTTGAATGAAACGATACAAACAACTACATAAACACAACACTCACTTCATCGGTTACTTCTTTCTGAAGTCTTCTGACGGCTTCCTCAGTATCCAAATCTTTCATGACAGATTTGGCAATCTTCTCGTCTTCTTCAGCTCTGAAAGAGGCAAGCAGTACATGACCATCTCATAAGGCTGGTCATTTATTTTACTGTTGGTAATTGGTAATTCGCTTCGGGTCAGTCTGGGTAACTGGTTAGTGTGTCAACCAGGTTAGTGTGTCTACAATGTCTACCAGGTCAGTGTATCTACCAGGTCAGTGTATCTACCAAGTCAGTGTGTCTACCAGGTTAGTGTGTCTACCATATCTACCAAGTCAGTGTGTCTACCGTATCTACCAAGTCAGTGTGTCTACCAGGTCAGTGTGTCTACCATATCTACCAAGTCAGTGTCTCTACCATATCTACCAAGTCAGTGTGTCTACCAGGTCAGTGTGTCTACCATATCTACCAGGTCAGTGTATCTAACAAATCAGTGTGTCAGTGTGTCTATCAGGTCAGTGTGTCTACCAGGCCAGTGTATCTACCATGTCAGTGTGTCTACCAGGTCAGTGTATTTACCATGTCAGTGTGTCTACCATATCTACCAGGTCAGTGTGTCTATCAAGTCAGTATGTCTACCAGGTCAGTGTATCTACCATGTCAGTGTGTCTACCATGTCTACCAAGTCAGTGTGTCTACCATATCTACCAGTCTGTGTTTCTACCATACCTACTAAGTCAGTGTATCTACTATGTCTACCACGTCAGTGTATCTACCAGGTCAGTTTGTCTACTAGGTCAGTATGTCTACCATGTCTACCAATCAGTGTATCTACCATATCTACCAGGTCAGTGTGTCTACTAGGTCAGTGTGTCTACCATATCTACCAAGTCAGTGTGTCTACCAGGTCAGTATGTCTACCATATCTACCAAGTCAGTGTGTCTCCCATATATACCAAGTCAGTGTGTCTACCAGGACAGTGTGTTTACCATATCTACCTGGTCAGTGTATCTACCTGGTCAGTGTATCTACCAAGTCAGTGTGTCTACCAGGCCAGTGTGTCTACCAGGCCAGTGTATCTACCATGTCAGTGTGTCTACCAGGTCAGTGTGTCTACCAGGCCAGTGTATCTACCATGTCAGTGTGTCTACCAGGTCAGTGTATTTACCATGTCAGTGTGTCTACCATATCTACCAGGTCAGTGTGTCTACCAGGTCAACGTGTTTACCATGTCTACTGTCAACGTGTTTACCATGTCTACCAGGTCAAGGTGGTCTACCGGGTCAAGGTGGTCTACCTTGTCTACCGTCAGGGTGTCTACCATGTCTACCGTCAGGGTGTCTACCATGTCTACCGTCAGAGTGTCTACCCTGTCAACCAGGTCAGTGTATCTACCATGTATACCAGGTCAACATGTCTACCGTGTCCACCAGGTCAGTGTATCTACCGTATCTACCGTCAGGGTGTCTACCGTGTCCACCAGGTCAGTGTATCTACCATATCTACAGTCAGGGTGTCTACCGTGTCCACCAGGTCAGTGTATCTACCATGTCTACCAAGTCAGTGTATCTACCAGTTCAGCATATCTATTAGGTCTGCACATCCACCTGGTAACTTTATGGACGGAGTAAGTTTATCTACCACATCTATCGCTTCACAAAGCATCTGTCTAAAATACAACTTAAGTACATTTGTACTTCAAATTTAACAGACCAGTACTGCATGTCCATTAAAGAACTCACTGTGCTTTCAGCAGCATAAGTTGTTCCATGCGTTCCTGCTGCTGGCGGATTTCCTCCTCCGACTGAACCAGTTTGGCAATAGGTATGTCTTCTCGTACTGTTCTCCTGTTGTAACGGTTGAGGCCATAATGAAAGTCCACTGAAATACATCAACATGCAGAACTGTGTCCCAGTGAAACTTGATAGCACTGATAATAGCAGCTCATACAATCATGACAGTTCATTCAGAAAATAACAGAAATCCATGAGAAAATAATAGAAATTCATGAGTTACAATTAAGATTATTTGGTTAACAAATACGCATATAACTACGGGAGGAGGTTAATTGAAAACAGAGTTTTCTCTTGACTTACTTTCCTCATTTTGAAGCTTGTGAGCAAGAACTCCATCTTCATGAACCAACCACTTTCTACACACTGCAAAAACATTGAAAAAGTGAAGTAATAATTTATCAGTTTTACTCCCAACTTTCTCCTCAGCCTGTATGTATGATGTAAACAGAAAAGACACAAAAGACTTTGAAGTACATGCATGTTCACTTACTGAGTCATAAAGACATTGAATGACATAAATGCATGTAGTTTTCAAATTACAAAACAATAAAATAAATGTAACTTAAAAAAGAAAAAAATATGACCAACCTGTTTTTGTTGGAATGGTTTTAAATTCTTGATTGCTGCTTAATGCCACACTCAATAATTTTTCACATTACATAAGAATGGTCAGTATTACAGGGGGAGGAAACCAGAGTGCCCAGGGAAAACCATCAACATTTGGCAAGATACTTTCCCAAGGCTGTACAAAGCTTGTTTGGAAACCACATCTAGTGTGTCAATGCGATTCAAAAATTAAAAATAGCTTAATAATATGCGAGTTACAAATTTAAACGTATGTACAAACACTGTGGGGAGATCAAGATTTTTTCGAAGTGCTTGATTGGCTGGTTACTTAAAGATTTGTGCTGACCAGTGCAGAGGTCCATGAATGTACAATTCATTTTTACTTTTCAATCGTATGCCTGCATCACATTTAACTCTTGTTTGTATGATTTCGAAAACATGCACATGTAGCAATATCTTCACAGCAATATGTACATGCATGTTTTCAACAATGTATGCTCTTTATAGCAAGTAATCCATTCCACAATTCTCTCTAGGCATGCATTATGAACTGTGTGCTATATTAAACAAACCACACAATGCCAGCTGGAAAATATTGCCAGTCAAGACAATGTGTCAAATCTTTTCCAGATGTATATATAACGCGCAGGTATCAAGAAGAGATAATACTGCATAACCATCAGTCTGACCATTAAAATACAGCGCCAAACATAACCATAGTATTAACTATAGTACAGAATGAATTTTGTAACATGATTTTCAATAACTGGATACCCTAAATGACGCCCTAATGCAACTGTGTACATAGTTTTACCATGAAATGTCCCTCTGCTTTCATTCCATGGCTACAATCACAACTTCCACCATGTACATTCATTGTTACACTGGTAATTGCCTCTTGGGCCTACACATTACATTCCTATCGTATATTTATCTCTTCATCACCAAGCAACGTAAGTATATTATCACAACAAATGGGTATCCTTAGTAGGTTATAATAAGCTCTGCTGTCAACAGCCTCAGTTACATGTACACTGACAAACACACTTTAATATGATGACGTACTCATTCTTTATTTAGTTTGAAAAGATGCCTGATAAATGATGTGATTAAAACATGCCAGATCATACACAATAAGGAATGCTGGTTCTAAGTTTTTTATTGGAATAATTCCCAACCAAGTCATAATTTAAAGACAAATGCATTGTTATTTAAACAGCAATACCTATGACACAATGTTGACAGTTAGATGTTCAGTATATTGTGATTTCTCCTCCATCTCAATGGTCCCATTGTCCTATTTTAAAATTCTGACATTCACCACAAGACTGGGTACATTTCTGCCTCTCAAAAACGTTGTCGCACATTTCCCAGCACCAACTTGATGAAATTAGTTTCAATGAGGTCCATGCTGGTGGCGCCTACATTGCAACAAGTATGCTTACTTGCATTAAAAACACAAGTCCTTTTTTTAATTTTATTTTATATGATAGTTTTCTAAAGGATGTCAACGGCAGAATTCACTTAGATTTCAAAACCACATGTTGGCAACATGACATTTCAAAATGGTTGTTGAGAGTGAGGTGTCCAATGAAGTTTTTGCAGTCAATGTGACCAAAAGAGAAAATTGATGCCATTGCCAAATGTAATAAATAAAGACAATAGTTTTCAAGATCTGACCAGAAAACGACATACAAAAGAGCAGTGTTGTTGAGTTTGATTGCCATGAGTAGGAAAAATGTGGGAGTGTGAAATCTGTGCCCTATATTTTGATACAGATAGATGGATTCAGTGTAACAATGAATATCAGAATTTAAAAGAAAAAAGCACACTAAGAACATATCGATGGACTACGATGTTTCTAATTCTGTACTCAATTCATTTTGTGGGTTCAGTGTTTGCACAGTCTAATCTGGACACATTTAATTTATATAATATATTTCATTATCATTATGCATTTTACAGCTGAGCTGCACAATATATTTATTTTTGGACCATAGTTAGTAGCTGTAAAGACTAGGGTGACCATACTATTAGCCAATGAGCCCCCTCTCTCACTGAATTGTGAGAAACTGCTTCTTTAATGAATTGACATCACTTTACCACATGATAGAACTCTCGAGCTTAAAATTCCCTCATTGTGTAACAGGGTAGTTAATTCACTGCTAAAGCCACTGCCCTGGGGCCGAGGGAAGATGATGAGCCGTGAGTGAGAACACTTAACAGTGTGCCATCAGCCATAGGTCTAGCCTATTTGTACACACTCACACTGCTGTACAGTTAAAATTTATCCGACTTATGGATTCAAATTGATAATGTCAGTCTTATAATTCTCGCCTGAGTGTTCATATAAGTCTTGGAAAGAAGAAAATTGCCCCCAGCTGACAGCTGTCACAAAGTAAGTCAACAGGTCAGCTAAGCCTTAAGAGCTACAACAACAACACTAGCAAATATGACGTACCGGATTCCACTTTTCCCTTCTCAGGAAAGGCCCCCTCTCTGTCTTCTGAATTTGCCGCTTCCGCCATGGTTAGACAAAGCAAATATCATATACGAGAGCCGAGGGGCGTAACTGCTGTCCTGCTTTATGAACCATAATCTTCATAAACTCGGCTGTGCTGGGTCACAAAGCCATCTTCCTTCTACCGGAAGCGGCCCTTACTGGCGTGACGGAAACCAGCGACCAGACTTCGTTAATCTCCGTAGACGTATCGCCCTTGGGCGAACATAATTGGGCCGCCCAACTACATGTAGGACACATGATATCAGCTTCTAAAAAATTTTCATTATTTTTTTTTCTTCGTCATCTTTCAACGTTGTTTTGAAATGAGTCATTCTTTATCACAGGGCGGGGAAAATGTGGGCATAAACTAGAGTTTGTACCGAGGAATTTGTGTATTATATGGAAAGTTTTGATTCGGTGGGCTATGAGGTGGCCTGTAGATTTTTGGCAATTTCTCCATTCCCTGTAACATATATTTTTATGTACCGGTAACCAACATCACTGAACCAGAACATACTGACTTGACATCCTCTAGGTTTATTCCTTAGTCATCATGTACAACCTGGCATGCGTGAAAGAGCACATGTAGGCCTCTACATGTATATTTACATGCATGGTAAAAGTAGCCTGTACTCTGTATGTGTGAACAGTCCTGTGCAATGTTCAGCAAACACTTCTGATAACCCATATAATACTAGCTTATTCAGGCGTGTACACTTTTTCACACGAGCGGGTATATGTACATCATGTCATATGACATCAACTCTTCACATAGACGTGTATAGATTTATTTTTACAAAGCTCAGTTGATTCATTGAATTCATTGCTGCAATTTCTATATAGACCATGTCTGTATAACATCACTTGGTCTCAACACAAGAGCTATATAATCTATACTAAATAACCTGTACTCTTATTCGATTTGGTGTCTTATTAGAGTATGGTGTAAAACTTCAAACAAATGCATACACAAATGCATATACTGACGGTGCGTATGTATACAATATACCAGAATCATTATGTCATGCATGGTATAGACCCGTTCAAGCCCTGAAACTGACTTAAAGCCACGTCGCTCGCTGGGGCAAATAAACTGGATTAAATGTGTCTACATTGCGTTCACACGGGCGACGTCAAACTGGCTCATTGCCACTTTCGCTAGTTAAACCAGCTTAACTTTGTCCGTATGAATGGCTTATAATAGTACAAGAGGCAGCTTACACAATACCGCGCAAGTCAGATTTCACCAAACTTTTTCGTAAATGACGTGATCGAAGATAAAAAACACAAGGTGACGTCTTTTTTACAGACAATGACTTAAAAAGATATTTACATGTGGGATGTATCATCGATCGATATACACCAGATAATACGTACACGATAGGGCCATAAGCCATGTCGGATATAGACCTAGAGCCTACCCTAGGGAACCGATCATATATGTAGTGTGTTCAGTACATGTAGAATTACACTGACCCGCAGAGCACACATATATAAACCTCTTATTCAGTTTGGATTGTCGTTGCGCAGCTGTCCGATTAACATTTTACTTCGTCAATACACTCTCATTCAAGTTGCTTCAATTATGAATCCGATGGTCTAGCTATCCATGTGGAGATGAGAAGGTTACGTGGGATTATAGTACTAAGTAGAGGTGTACAGCACAGAATGCAGGTTCAATATAAACCACCTTATAAACAGGCAAATGACAAAAATGTCTGGAAATTCAGTTGTTGAAAGTAATTTGGGTACCCTTAAAAACTATTTCGTTAAATCCCTTCACTTTTAAGTCATTTTTTGGAAAAGTATTGTTGATGAAATTTTAGCAAATAAATCTGAATGTTCATTCTAGTTCAGTGATCTAGGCTCAGCCATATTAAATACCCAACCCTTTCAGATCGTTTATATAAAGCGGTTACAATGTTTGTCTTTCAATGGTCGAACATGCATGCACGCGAGGCGTTGGTGTTATGTGACCATAAGCGGCCGACAGTGCTCTTAGAGTAAGTGGCTGCAGACATTTAGATTGTCGGAGACCACTTGCCTTCCGCCAGTGGTGGTCACGTTTACACAGTGAATTCACTCTGCCTTCAACATAATCACTATATAGAACGTTCATACAATAAAGGTTGATTTACAGATTGAAGGACTGATTATTCTGTTCAGTCTACCTATCGACCACATCAATAATCTTTCACATCCACCTATTTGCTGTTACCCCCTTCTCACTCACGACATATATCATCTTATCTAGGAGGCGGAAAACTCCTTTTTTACCTACACGGTTAGTGCTTCAGTCAAACCAGGAAGTACAGTGCTGTATGCAAATATTTATATATTTACATCCGATCATCATGTCTTAATACAATAAGCCTTATTATTCTTAAGCCGTATCTCTGCAATAATGAGCCCTATTTGAGTGTGCGGAAATCTGGTGTTTTGACGACCACCGCCATCCAGAAGGCAATAGATATGACACACAGCCCCATGCAGAAGACACCAGCAATGACACCCATCATCACGCAGAAGACACCGGGCATGGTATCCACAACCATGCAGATGATACCACACATGACACTCACCACCTAGAAGAAGGTAGGTGTCATATCTGGTGTCTTAAAATCTGTATGGAAGTAGATTAATAACTGGTGTCTTCTGCATGACTGTGAGTGTCATGTGTGGTGTCTTCTGTTTGATGGGAGGTGTAATGCATGTTGTCTTCTTCTAGGTGATGAGTGTCATGTGTGGTATCATCTGCATGGTTGTGGATACCATGCCCGGTGTCTTCTGCTTGATGATGGGTGTCATATCTGGTGTATTCTGCATGGGGGGGGGGGGGGGGGGGTGTCATATCTAGTGCCTTCTGGATGGCGGTGGTCGTCATGTCTAGTGTTCATGACTGTGCCCACACACTTGCGTGTGCACACACGTAAGTGCATAATACAATGTATACCGGCATAAACTACATATACTTGTACATGCGAAGGCGAAAAAGACGTTTTAAGAACAATCAGCTCTCTACACGGACGTTTTCCTCTGAGGCTTGCTCCGTTGTATGTATTTATTTATCTGTTTGTGTGGTCCATTGATACGTCCTACTCAAGAATATTTCACTTATACGACGACGGTCAGCATTATCGGAGGTGGATACCTTACAGAAACCAGTGGAAAACCCACACCTTCCCATGTACCGGCTCCATCGTATATACCAATGCATGGTTTTATCTGTTCCCCAGTCAAATGAGTGCAATATAGAAATCGCGTTCTTTTTAACATCTGCATCGTCAAGCACCAAGTTCAATAAATGATGTAGTATGGCACCGTAATTATATCACACACATAATATATATGTATATTTGCTCGTGTTTTGTTAACCTGCTATAGCAAATGATGTTGTTAAGTGCATACGGCGTATAAATGTAAACTGAACACTCTTTTATCTACGGTGAGTATGTGTTCGATGAAATCAGGAACCATGCTGATATATGAACAGGCCGTAAGTGGGAAGGTCTGTCAGCCACCTGCGGATGGTCGTGGGTTTCCCCCGGGCTTTGCCCGGTTTCCTCCCACCATAATGCTGGCCGCCGTCGTATAAGTGAAATATTCTTGAGTACGGCGTAAAACACCAATCAAATAAATAAATAAATATATTACCACATGCCATATACAGCATCGCCAAAGGTAAGATTTCACGAACTATGGCTAAGTATAAATTGCAGATGATATCGACAAAATGAATATCCAGTGCCTGAAAATACCATAACATATCTATTTAATCTTGACATGATATGCTATCAAGCACTCTTTTGAAAGACGTGTTTATATACCCATGTGCTGATAAAGGAAGTGTGCCTAGAGGGTGTGTCACAACAGTCGAGTCGGTAAGACAGCACTGGCAACGGATATAGACTGTATATACAGGTGCAGCTGCTTTGGGCTCGGTAAACCTGAGTGATTTATAAAGCTTGTTGCCCTTGTTGAAAGTTATAACCAGGACGAACAGCAATATTCTGTTGAATTCTTATAACTGTCTATATAGATCAGCAACGCTGACAAATCCTTGTATGAAATTGTTTAAGGTGTCCGAGTTTTGTGTCCGCGCACTTTTTGCTTGTATAAGTATTTTCAACAGATTTTCACCTTTACGATGGAGGCCCGTATCATGGGCGGGGGAAAGTCAAACAGCCCCACAAACGTGAATCACCCATAAGTATCAAGCACATGGAAGCATCTAGCTCGTGAGAGCGGGGAAATCTGCAGATTCTCATTCATAAATGTAAATGTTGTATGAATGGTTGCAACAACCCAGGAATGAAGTACTCCAAAATCATCGTCTGTCTTAACGACATGCAATAACGAACACAGAATATCAACCTTGCAATGTTTTGCATAAACATTTTTTTTACTATATACGTGTAACGAGATTTGATGCATGTACAATTTAAAAGAAAATATAACACTATACACCAAATTTAGATACTCATGCATTAAGCAACTCACAAGGCATTTAAAAAGCAGAACTTTTTATTTTGGGATGTTGCACAACTGAAATATCGCTGTTAAATGTATAAACAATGTCTTAAATCCCACCTCTAGCACGACCCTATGATCACGTAATTCCTTATTACGTCAGCCAGGTAAGCCGAATTTTTATGGAAACTGAGCCATACTGTGAGAGTGAAACGGTTTGCCACGCTCTGCAGTGTGGCTGGGGACTCCAATGAATTGCTTCACGTCGTATCATGATATATACCTGCCCGTGTCAAACTTTATTTACTCTTTTAGGAAACTAATATTCATGATCATGTATGTAGCCAACACTAAAAAAAGTTTACTACTTTCACTCCATGGGCATTGTATACTAGTTATGGAACTCTCACACTGGTTGATGTCACATTCATCCGCAGTAAACTGCCAACCGGGACAAAAGGCATCCGTTATTCTGATCGGATCGAATGGTGTGTGCTATGTCCCATGACCTGTCACATCAGAAGCCTCAATCCAGCTTCTGGGTGAGAATCCTTTGAAATTTCAATCTACAAACTGCAGTGATTTTCTTTTTTCTTTTTCTTCTTTTGAGTGGGTGTGACCAACCCCATGTATTCAAAGTGGTGTGGATGTCAGCCCAGCTGTGACTGACCACTGATAAATAAGGGGGCACTAATTAAAAAGAATAGTAGACCCTATATACGTAAAAATGAAATTTAATCAGGTTTATGTTTTAAGAATTTCTCTAAACGAGTTTTTGGAGAGTTTTTTTCAGGGCACATCTTTTGATGATAACATAATTTTTACGTATACCATTCTTTTAATGCGTGCATCGCATGGCCAGTGGCTAGTGATGTCACAGGTTCGACACCCGCTCTCGCCAGTTCAGCGGCAACCCGTTTGTCTGTCTGGAAGGTTGTCAGGTACATATAGTATAGTACATAAAGTTTTTAGTTATGTATGTAAGTCGTGTTGATCTGTCGCTCGAGTAAATTTTTCATATGCAATATCTTTTATAGGACATGCGTGCGAAATTGTGTTCTTGGATCGATGTATGTGTAATAAATGTCTTACATGACTGACCCTGCGAGAGCAGATTGTAGCAAATTGTACATAATTCAGTTTAACCTCAATCTATATGAGACATGTCAAGAGTTAAAATTTAAGAGTTCCGCCGGAAGACATGGTAAGTTTGGATGGAATTCATGCGCCCAGGATTATGTCGTTGTCATATAAAATTGAAACCCCAAGCAGACAAACACATGCGTATACTATTAATTATCTCCCTTTTTTTTATTGTTTTTGTTTTTGTTTTGTTTTTGGGGGGGGGGGGGGGCAAAAAATAAAATCCAACATCTTTACAGTCCGTGTGGGTATTGAATTTCAGAGCCTTCTAATGTCGAAAGGTTATAAACTAATTGTTCACTGACTGTATCGTACAAGTATTAAACGTCGCAGCTGTCATGTTTCTGTCAGTGACGGCGGAGCCATCATAGCCACCAATCAGCTGATGTGGGTTAGCCAAGGTCAGGATTAGTGCTTAGGCCTATCTAATGAAACGCGCGAAGAAGATGAGACGACAGAATACTGTGATGGATGTGATTCTAGCGATTTTGATTTCGGAAGAGAAGATGTCGATTTGGATAGCGATGCGGATGGTGCAGTACTCAGTAGGGAGGAATCTCGGCACTCTAGAGCCAGTCTTTTCCTATGTCTCTCGTTCACATCCAACACGGTGATGTGATCAACAGGCAGGTACGAAACTGACTGATTTGTGTCCGTACACAGAAGCTTCTGGACGGTGATTTAACTACATGTAGGAATGACGAAGGTATAGTCAAAGGATAAAGGTTTAGTCCCATCCTGTTCTCATGCCTGAAACCAAGCTATTGTATTTTTCCTGTTTACCAACGATACAATAATGTAGCAAGTACATATCAGTTAGTGTTAATGGTGTGTATTGAACGAACCCCATCAATTGTTCTGAAATCTCTATGGACTGCTGATATTGTTATGTAATGGCATATTGGGTAGGCTTGTAAAGTAAGTATCAAATAAATATCACATTTGTTGTGGTATTTTGGCTACCATCATTACTCAACGATTCTTTCTCTTGCCTGTTGTAGATACCACTGATGGGATGCCCTTGTAGCACCCCCTGGTCATTGGTCATCGTTTCTTACGGTTCGGAATAAATGTACCTTGTACTCTTTCTGAAAGATACTCTTTTGTCTCTACTTTGAGGCGGAGCTGACAGACAGCGATTTAATTCATAGCGGAAACTTTCTAGGTTCAATACAATAATTTGTATTGCAGTGAATACCGTTTTCTTTGCGACAGTCAATGTAAAAGTGCGATAAAGCTTCATTAAGACTCACAGCGCCGTATGCCTGGAAATCCAGATCTTGTTGTTTTTCGAGGAGGTATTTGCGAAATATTCTCTCCGTGGTTTTGTCGACTCTGTAATAACTTTGGCTTTTTCTTCTGACAATTCTTCGCTGGTATGAGATGCAAATGGATTCTTGTCGCCTGTTGACACATCGACGTTATCCTCCACTTTAGCGACAGACAACTCCAGCAGACGACAGTAGTTAGAACTGAGTTATCCCCCTTAGTAAAATCCTTCGCGGTTCTATTGCGCACGGTATATGACATTTAAACCCCCGATGTGATTCATATACCCTGTGTGGGGCGTGTCCTGTAGCTGTGACAAGCATATGTCAACATTTTGGCGCGTCTGATCAGCAATCGGAAATCACAGGGAGAATGTTTCTACACAGGGAATACATGTGCGCAAACGATGTACATAGGGTACACAGAGACCATATGTAGGCTACGTGTAAATGTGTTAGGGTCCTCTATATGTTTGTGCATACATTGAAAATATATCTATTTATTTATTTATTTTATTTGAGTACTGGTTAACGCCATACTCAAGGCTTTCCACTTACACGTTGGCGGTCAGTTTTATGGATGGAGAAAAGGTAACAACCTAACAACCGACCTCTGGCGAATTACTGACGAACTCTCCCACATGGGACATACAGGTGTGCTCACCATTTTGGTCTAAAAGAAGAGGTTTTAGAAGAACGAAAGACTGCGTAAAAGGCCATACGAAATTCGCCGACCACTAATTGTCGCTAAGGCACGACAAGCAATGAAAGCATACTGGGGAATGTAGAAATTCCCTATCGCTGTTAGTTCAAGCCCAGCTCATGCTGGCTTCCTCTCCGGTCGCACGTTGGTAGACCTGCAAGCAGCTTGGTCAGACAGATTGCCCTGGGGTTTTACCCATCATAATGGTGGCCGCCGTCGTGTAAATCTGATATTCTCAAGTATATACGGCGTAAAACACAAAGGAAATAAATAAATAGTCGTGTGTACATGGAGCATACAAAGTCTAAACGTTTACCTTATGTACAGAGAGGATATAGGCCTATACGTGTAAATATACTCCAAGGATATACACGGGTATACGTGCACGCCTACGTGCTCACAAATTACAAGTACAGATTTGTTCTACAGATTTGTTGTACGTACCTGTATATGTGTATACACACACAGGATATACATAAAGAGCGAGATTATACATATAGTGGAACACAGAGATTATCCGTGTGTGACAAAACCAAATGATCAACACCAGGCAGGAATTGATAGGATCACCCGAGCTTAAGCCAATGCTTAATTATCAGCCATGCCACCCGTCGGGGCGAGACGACCAGACGCCCCTGAACACTAGACGTCCTGAACACCAGAAACAGTAACACGGATATTGATTCTCTTCACTGGTCATCGTCCTTCCCATTTGGATATCGTCTCTATAATTACGTGTATATGTCTATTTGTCTCGTGGAATGACAGATATAGTAACGATACGGGCTATTAAATAGGAACATTGCATGGTTTACATAGATATATAAATATTTATGCAAAATATATACCTCAGCACGTTGTAAGAGAGGTATTGTGCAGTTGAGCTCTATGTCCTATCACAAGGTTATAACCAGTTGTTCACAGTTCTTCTACAAGTACAGGTACACGGCAGGAGAATTCACCGCTAACCATCACTCAAACAACCGATGTCCGATATGACACAAGCAAAATATTTTGCCAATTCGCTGGTACCGTAACACTGGCATAGTGTACTGGTCAGCTGAGATACTCGCTCATAAATTCTGTACCAAACAGTCCGTCGCCATGGACTTAAAAATCCTCAAAACATAATTAAAGACGTACATTATAGGTGTAAAACCAAAGCACTGACGACGGTGTGATGACATACGGCCTCTGTGGTTCAGATGGTTAGCGCGCTGGCGCAGCGTAATGGGACCCGGGAGCATCTCACCAATGCCGTTGCTGTGAGTTCAAGTCTAGCTCATGCTGGCTTCTTCTCCCGCCGCTCTTGGGAAGGTCTTCCGGCAACCTGCCTATGGTCGTGGGTTTCCCCCGGGCTCTGCACGATTTCCTCTCGTATAAGTGGAATATTTTTTAGTATGGCATAAAACACGGATCAAATAAATCTAACTATCTAGGCCACGGAGGTTTTTCAGTATCAAGTAGAGACAGTAAGTACTATTCTCCCGTACTATAGCATGCTCAGATTACTCGTTACGTAATAAATAGATAAATTTGATATAGACCATTATTCTAAATAATACAATGACTTAGAAGCAACACATAAATGCTGCACCATCTGAATGTATAGCTTCTATGCAAAATCGTGGTATCCCTATATATCCTAAAAATCTAGACCCATACATATATGTATGGTTTATTTATTTATTTGATTGTGCTTTTATTTTCAAATTCGTATCGAAAGCTGATTTGCTTTTTCCCTTAAACAGTTTTGATGACGCGATCTAAGGTGAGCATTGCGTCATTTTGCCCATAAACGTGGCTTGAGGTAATCCGTGGGCCGGATCTTCGTCCGGGTCCTCCATTCTCTGATTAGTTTTAATCAATTATCGGCACTCGGCTAATACCGGAGTAACCTTTTCACCAAAGTGATAAAAGCGCCATGCATTCCGACAACGTTGATCCGATTTGGAGAAATTTTTAGCCAGGGATAACCCTTTTAACACTTTTGAGGCCGCTCCGAAACACGACTTGTCACCATATCCCTTTAGGAGGAACATAGGCTTCGTTCTGAAATACCACGGCGAATTCTGGCTATGTATGGAACATTGAGTTCAGCATGATGTTCAGTTGTACAGCCTAAAAACATTTTACATTGTTATCAACAAAGACCGTATCATTGTTGGTGAAAGCATGCGCAGTTAATTCGAGAAATACAAGAATGAAATGAAGCCTTGATAACATTAATAAAGAAGTATTTACTTTGTCAACATTACATTTACATCACTTTACATCCGCTTTGAAGTCGGGAGCCCCGGGATCAAACCCGGTTGGATCATACCAAAGACTATAAAAATGGTAGGCCTACTTGTTTCCACTTCGCTTGACGTTCAGAACTGAAAGGTAAGAGCAAACAAACAGGGCTAAGTGAGGCGTTAAACACAAAGCATACATACAAACAAAAAAATATTTACAACACTTTACATTATCACAGATGGCCAATGATGACGAACCGATAGATTTGTCATCCTATATATCTATTTAGCTCTAGACAAGAGAATTGCCGAACAAAAGAAGCGTCTAACGTCTGAACATCTGCGAAATCAGTTGAATGGGGCAACAGAGAGCCACAGACTTTGGTCCAGGTGCGTGTCTCTCGCTCGTGTCGCACCTTCAGCACGCTTGACCTTAGAGTAGCCTCCTCCATACGTCACAATTGCGCTCCACACGTCAGCCGCATGTACGCACCTAAGCTCACCTAAGACGCCATAGAAGTACCTGCAACACGAAACTTAGAACATGTAATCCAGGCTCACTCAAGAAAAAAAAAAACAAAACAAAACAAAAAAGAATAATAATATTAAAAAAAATAATTTGTAAATTTGCCATAGAATCTGCTGTAGTCAGGTATGTATTCTGTTATTGCAGAAGAGTATTGTGTCATATATTGCAGTAGATTATTCTGTTAACTACAGATTGGTCTAATCTATTACTTTAGCTTAAATATTGTATTAGACTAACTCTACAATATGTTGAATACGACACACATACATTCTAGCATCACTCAAAAGAGAGACTTTCTGTTAAAAGTAACAGATTTCTTTAATGTAAAGGTCACTGTCTCGCTTAAATGGACATCCTCAGACTCCAGGCGACAATTGAAACCTATGTATGTAGCAATTAACAGTTTACCTAGCTTGCTGGCTAAACCACCCTGGTAGGGAGTTAGGTTAGGTAGGGACTCAGAGTTAGGTTACACTGATCTTCCGTACATGCACTCTAGGGCTAATCCAAGTAGTGTACTGCATTAAAAACGTGTCGGACAGCGGAGGTCAAAATTGGCGGAGGAGTTTTTGTCGTTTAGTTCGCGCTCTGTGCCTGCCGCTGACAAAGCACAGCATAGTATAGTATAGCATTGTATAGTGTAGCATAGTACAGTGCAGCATAGTACAGTGCAGCATAGTATAGTATGGTATGGTATGGTATGGAATGGTATAGTGTGGTATGGTATAGCATAGTATAGTATAGTATACAGTATAGTATATGTTTATTTATTTATTTGATTGGTGATTTACTTCGTACTTAAGAATATTTCACCTTACACAACGGCGGCCAGCATTGGTGGAGGAACCGGACAGAGCCCGGGGTAAACCCACGACCATCCGCAGGTTGCTGGCAGACCTTCCCACTTATGGCCGGACAGGAAGCCAGCATGAGCTAGACTTGAACTCACAGCGACCCAGTGACCGCATTGCTGGGCTAGCGCGCTAACCAACTGAGCCATGGAGGCCCCCCGTAGTGAAGAGTAGAGTAGTGTAGTAAAGTGTAGAGTAGTGTAGTGTAGTGTAGTGTAGTGTAGTATAGTGTAGTGTAGTGTAGTGTGGTGTAGCGTAGTAGTATAACGTAGCACACAGCCTAGACACCTACGGCACATAAAGCTGCAGTAGGGCTGCTGAGTGCGTCGGTGTCGGCCTCGGTGTCCTCCGTTGTGGCGTCATGGCATGGCTCGCTCGCTGGCTGGTGAGTCACGCACCAGGGGGCCAGACCGTCTTCCAGCCCCAGCGAACTCGACAATACCGGAGCTCAAATCCTAAAATAAGCCGTCTGGGATAGGCCACCTCACTCTCGGCGCGCATTCCGCCAGACCACACCTATATCTACCCTCGCGACCAAGACCTTGTCGATGTCAATTTCCATGCTTTGTACTACGAGCCCGACAGCCTAGCGGCTTACAGCGGCGTCCAGTCCTTGCTCAATACAGCCCATCAATAAGGACTCAAAGTGAGTCCCGACAGTAACATGATCGACTTGGTCAACGACGCCTTGTGTAAACGACAACACTTCCAACCCACGTCCCGGGAGGACTTCGCCCGCGGTCTGAGAGCCATGAACATTTCCCGAGACTGTGTACGCAACCGAACATGGTGGGGCCGACACCGGGCGATCGAGCCATCGCTGGCGTGAACGGGTGCAGGAAGAATGCACACACCACCCCAGCCGAAAAAGTCCTCCTCCATACCACGGTCTCTGCACGCCCGTTCCCGGCTACCCACCACCACCACCACCACCACTACTACCACCGCCGCCACCACACCACGCCGACCCACGGGGCGACAACAGAGGCGATCCGGGATGCGTCCCTCTCTAACCATCGTGCCACCGCTGAAGTGGAGTCCGTATTAAATACCGCGCGGGGTGGAAAGACGGTCAGTCCGCCCGGAAGAGATCACGCCAAACAACATGTTACACTTGACGATGCTCAGTACAGCTCGCTCCGCTACTTCCCCAACAATACCTTGGCGCATTTCACTACACAACTGCCACAGCCCATGCATTTGAGTGGCGACTGGAAATGTAGAAATACAGTACCCGCACCTGGTATAACGTTTGGAAGACAAAGTGTGGTATGTGATAGACTCCAGGGACGATCCGCAACGCGCTACGCATGTTAACCTTGTCGGAAGGCTATTACCCCTCGCCCAAACGTGCTCGCCAAGGGCCTGACAGGATTGCAGACCGCGCTAATGTTATGCTGACACTTTACTTACTACATCGGCGCGCCTTACCTGTCGAACCAATATGAGTGTTGTCCTGAACCCCACATCGACTATTACACCAAGCAAGGTGGCGGAGGTTAGTTACCCGTGTTTTGGGGTGTTATGTACCAGACCTAAAAGTCATGGACGACGTGAGGGGTGGAACATCGGTGGAGCGCGCATTAATACGACACGGAAGACAGTTGTTGGCCAAAAGCGTGGTTTCGCTGAGCACATGGCGGGGGTGGAGCCCTTTAAAACACAAGCCTTGACGCACCCCTGCCACTCACTCCCCGCCACACGAAGATATGCACACGAGACGAAGATGGCCGCTCCGCATCGAGTTCGACGCACTTAACCATCCCCGCCGTTGCATATTTTTTAGCTAACACCATGGCTCTCTCCCATGCCGAGTGTTGGCCTTCGGTCAGCAATGACTTTGATTTGTAGGACGTTACAGCGCCCGAGAAGGTCGTTGGGATGTCTACAGTCTCATCGCCAGCCTGAGGGATGTGAGACTCGTGAAATTTGTCATCACCAACGCGGACGGAGATACTTACTTGGACTTGGCAAACATCATCTACGTGAACGCGAAAATCGAAAGACGTGCTGGGCTGCTTCACTGAGACATGTTCCTGCAATATTTTCACCGACTCACCCCGCCCAAAGACGCATTTACCTTGACGTCCGGTGAGGACGACCCTGAATACAATACCCACTTGGAGGAGGTGTTGGTCTTTGTGTGCAAGGTCAAAGTTACCAGCGATGTTCAACTGGAGCATTTGAAGGGGTTGGTCAAAGCCCCTGCCAAGTGCCCCATCCGCCGCGTGATGACCAAGTATTTCTCCGTGCCCAAAGGCCACACACTCATCAACGAGCAAAACCTGCTTCTGCGTAATTTACCGACGCGTTTCCATTTCTAACACTTCCACACAAACTACGTCACCTTGCATGTTGGCGGGCGTCAATTCCTGCCAAGCTCTTGACACGCGACTTTGAGATCGGGGATTTCGTCAGAACGTACATGAACCTCTTTATCAGCACGGTGAAATGACACCCAGTCTCCACGACTATCACCAACTGAACCTGGTCCAGACAGGTGATTTGCGGCTGAAGATGCCGTTTGCCAAACCACTGCCGAAAACCGTTAACGTGGTGTGCTACGCAAAGTTCGACAATATCATAGAAGTAGACTAAAGCGGAAGTGTGCTCTGTGACTTTGTCCCTTAAACACAATGAACATGGCGCAAACTGCGACGCGCCTTGCAGGCGGACGCGTTCTCCCGGGCCGTGTTGGGGGATGTGTACGCTAGGGACCACCTCCCTCGCCGAGTGACACGGACACATGCCTCCGCCCCCGGACAACAATGACGTGTGCCCGAACCCACCCTGTCTCCTGGACAATACTTTGATTGACTGCCACACCTCCACGCTAATATCACCGCTTGACTCAACCGAAGAATACACCACTGGACGTGGAATGATCGACGGTTGTAGAGTCTGGACACGGCTGTGGGCTGGCAGTATTACGTGTATTAACCCAGCGGGCTCGAGGCCGTCCTATGGACTCTATTGTACACACGTTCGACACTTCGTGCACGACGTACGATAACGATTTATTGGTGTTCGACTTGGGGGATCGCCAGTTTGGGGCCCAGCCCACTCCTTTATCACTAAACAAGCCAGTTGATGGTAATAACTTTCCGTGTTTTTCCTGTTCAACCAGTAGTAACCTCTTTCCATGAATAAATGGCCAAACAATGAAATGAAAACTTACATATAGTGTGATTGACTTGTATTTATTTCGCCTTCACGGCAAACACATAAGGTCATGGTATAACAGTCAGTGGCAGTCAGGTGAAATGTCAGGGTAAGTGGTGCTCCCACCATCCCAGCAGTACTTTACGCTTCCGTCAAAGTAAGTCAAAGCTCCTTTGGGCTGTGTGTAGGAATACATGCTTTTCCCCGGATACGCATACCCTGGTTCATTCCACTCGTGCTTTTATGGTTGACCAACATGCAGAGGTATACACCCTTGCAACACCCCGAGTACTAAGGCCTTTGCAGGAGAGTTTGTCTTTGCTATTCGACTCCCCGCCATAACAATAGAATATCTTCGAACAGCATCAACCGGCCCACTCGACTTCAAGAGCCTCGGACTGAGTTTATCAAGTCCGTAATGGCGCGTAGGGGCAGCCACTTGTCTCTTGGTACGCTGCCCACAGCTGAGCTTTGATCAAGGGTTCCCAATCCGGGTCAGACCAGGTCATGTACGCCCAGTCCGTGTCCATCTCACAGTACTCCCAGTCAAACCCTTCAAAGAACCGAGGCCATGAAATCGTAGTAGAACTCCAAAAGACGAAATATGGCGTACTGGTACACCACACATCCTGATTGCAACGGTTAGGTTATAACAAACGATCCTCTTGCTACTTCGAAGGTGTGGTCATCGATCTGGTCGACGGTACGGCATCGTACACGCCTCAGTAACTTGTACGCCTTCGCCAGGCCACAGATTTTTACATCTACGTGTCGGTCTTGGTTTGTCACGGTTTTGCAGCAGCCGGAATATCCCTGCATAGCACTGTGAACTACGAAGGATGGTAAACTTGAATGTTCACGTAGAATAGGCTCTCGACCCTAAAATAATCTCGGGCCTGGTTCTTTCAGTCTTTCGGGTTGGCCTTGCCCTAGATGCACGGTCAAACACCGAACTAAACACAAATGGTCGCTATAATATCCACGATTCCCTCTCACTACCGCATGCAGTGTCTTGTTACTCTCCAAGTAGGGTGGTAACGTTACCCCGCCCACACGATGGGCTTATCGTGTAGCTTGTGGACAATAAACAACACGTTAGTCAGGGGATCCACGGTCCATTTTCGTGTCGAGGTACTGTTGCTGGGCCGAGGTGAGTGGGTCAGTGTTTAGGAGCTGGGTGAGGAGTGCACTCATGTTGACCCCCCCCCCCCACTCCATGCGATATGGGGAGGTCCCTGGAGTACCCGGGAGTTATTGGTGCTGGCGTAAGAGTAACGCACCTGCCTCTCTTCTTGTGCCATAGGATGTAATCGAAGGTTGTAGTTCACAATAAACGTTGTGAGCCGGTCATCGTAGACAGCATTCAAGTACTCGTCCATGGCCCCGAGATCACTGAGCCGGTAGTTGTAGAGGCCCTTCACAGGTTTACCGCGATGAAAATGGTGGCGGATGAAAAACGCCTTTGCTGATCCTTGTCTGGATCGCACTACTAGGCAGGGGAGTCCGGGGTTGGAGTGGTTTCGGGCTGGAAGTCGCTCACTCGAATCTTCCACTTTTTCTTCTTCTTTCGACTTTGGACTTGTTGGACCTCGCCGCTCGAGCTGGCTTCGTTTGCGGGGGATGTGTCTGCTGGGTGGGGGGGGGGGGGGTAGTTGGTCTGGAGCACTGGCTGTCGTCGGTCGTCCGTTGTTGTGGCTGTTGCTGCTTCAGCAGACCTCTGTACATAGAAGCATATACAGATGTAAGGGCGGCGATGAGTCTTTTACAAATATAGCATAGCAAAACTATAATGTAGTATAACTGTAGTATAGCATACTGTATAGTATAGCGTAAGTATTGTATGGTATTGTACTGTATTTGATACTGTGCAGCACATTGTAGCAAGTGGCGTGTCATAGCGTGGTGCAGTATAACGTAGTACATAGCCCGTCAGACAGGCGGACGCAGCGGTGTCCACACCATTCTGGCGGCCTTGCTGCTTTGAAACGAGACGCCGATCAAGAAGACCTGCCCTCACTTCTCACCAGTATATATTGGAAAGGAAAAGGCAGCCGCATATATACATATAGCGGTTATTGAATACGGTAACGAACATACGGGTCTACAGGCTTAATACATAAACAAGTTAACCTGGGCGTCAGCCGTAAAGGAGTATGCCTCCTGTAATAGGAAGCGTGAATTAAGCAATGGACAGATAAGCAATGGACAGTTCTTGTACATGCAATGCCGTTCAGATATATATGTTTTACAGTTATACTTCAGTGTTTTGTAAGATAGGGGCTAGGAGAGGTAATCATTGGGGTGGCTTGGTGCATGGAGTAACATATGCACTTTCTGTTGACCTCTCCTATATATTATTTGTGAATTTCCTCTATATACATAGAGTGCGCCTAACAGATGAGACTAATGTAAAATATAGCATTTTGGAGGGCAGCAGATGTATAGTTGATCAGCGATGGCATTCTTGAGATATATGTCGTGTAGGGACCAAATGGCTCCCGTTGTAATATACGCCGAGTTACATATATATGACAAATGGTTGTCCCGTACTGGTACATATGTATGACTTGCATCTCTCGTGTAAAGAGTAGTATGATAAATTAAATTACTAAATGAAAAACAAAATGGTGCAGACCTACACGGCAGACATTTCATCACAGTCATATCGGAATTTTCATGGTCTTACAAAGGGCGCCCTCTATCACTTCCTCATAGATTAACTACATATGTATCAGGATTGTTGTTTTTTTTTTAACTTAATAAGTGAAACACTGCAGGCTATCAGGAGAATGATGGAGCCAAGATACAATATTTGTTCGTATATAGTGATTCAGTTTATTGTTGATAGCTCAAGTATCTTGTGTCGGTAAGTAAGGGCTAGGTAACGGGAATTGAACAATGTGTTATGCTGTAAAATCCAGTCGTCTAAGAAACATTTTTAATTTGTTTTGAAAGGTTAGTTCTACGATTTTACAAGAGCTGAGGTAAGTCGACCCCTTTTGAATAATAAAAACCGCACCAATCAAAAATTCCTGGCGTTAAATTTTCCCTGAAACATGTGACAAGAACTCTACTGAGGCCTAGGTGCTTTAACCTCAAAATTTTCTGTAGAGTTGAAATGTCTGCGTGCTTAGGACGATTAACTACTATTTATTTTGCTCGTTATTTTTCATCAAGGTATTTATTATTTCTTCTTTCTGATGCCCCTTTTGCTGCAAGCAGAATTTCTCATTTCCGCCTTTAGTATTCATTCGTACTTTGCTATCACCGGACGCCTCCTTTCCCTTGTAGTGATTAACACTCTATCACCATCTTTGTGTGTCCTGTATGAATAATATCCCAATAAATAGCTAACGGTTTTGCCGACGGATATACAAGTTTATATGTATCGGTGTGTAGCCGTTGGAATGTTAGTGGTTTAAAGATATGGGCAAAATTTTATGCGGGATGGCACCTAGAACATTCACTACAAACATTGCCCTCTATCATGTCTCTTCCTCGTTGATTAAGTACATGTGCTTTTATACTCTTTGTTTTAACTGAACGTAACACCATTTCTGTTCGATACATAGTTATTCAGTTTTATTTCATTGGTGTTTTACGCCGTGATTCCGTTTATTCTTACGTGCCAATGTAACATGTGTAAGGAGTGGCTAGGTAACGGGAAATGCACAATATATTACGAAGAAAGATATCTTAACGCCTAATTAAAAAAAACAAAGCTACGCTGTGTGATTAACCGTTCCGTGTTGAGCGCATCGATGCACTTGCCAATCCCACAACTGGTAGAACGTCATATCACACCCTTCACATGGGTAAGTCCGCTCTTTATTCCGTGCGTCTGTCGGTGCCGGACCAATTTTGCCCCCTTGGGTAAAGACCTTGGCGCACGCGTCGCACGTGAACTTCACTGCCTCCCCGCAGAGTGTGCGTTTGCTGATGCCTGAGCCAGGCGTTCCGCCGGGAGAATGTCCCAATGCAGACTTGGCCATCAAACTCAAACCTCTCTCGGGACTTATCGTGTACTCGACGTTCATGCCACAATAAACCTGCCCGGTGAGAAAACTCTCGCTGGCATTGTGCGCATGAGTTAACCATGATTGTTGGGCGAGAGATGGCGTTCACAAACACTTTCTAGTGGTTTTGAACACACTTTCTAGTGGTTTTGAACAAGCTACACTTAGGACGGGTCCACTACTGTCCGTGTGATGTGGGTGCTTTCCCTTCCTTCGGTCGCAGCTAACGTTGAATCAGGAAAAATCCCACGGGTTTAGTTGTAGCATGGCGTTTCCCCTATCTCCCAACCCTCTGTTTATCCCGGCAGTATAGTGTAGTGTAGTGTAGCGTAGCGAGCGCTTCCCCCCATCTACCAGTCCACGTAGATTGTTCCGCGCTTGCCTGTGTTTCGCTCAACGACACGAATCATCCGTAAAGCGACACGTTTTCGACACAGTATACTACTAATCCAGACATTGTTATTCTCTGAGTTTCTGACATCAATTGACTATTGACATATATATGACTCAGAACTACTGCGAGGCTAACGATCAATTGTAGATCTACACTGTGCAACCCTGGAGACATAAGGACAAATCGCAAACAGTCTAAGTGGCATATTTATTCTTAAGCAATTCACGTACATAACGGATAGCTGTTTCTGTGATGGAAGTATTATTTATTTATTTGGTTGGTGTTTTTGCCGTACTCAAGAACATTTCACTTATACGACGGCGGCCGGCATTATGGTGTTGGTGAGAGAGGGGATGGGAAGAACAGGGCAGAGCCTGGGGGGAAACCCACGACCATCCGTCGGTTGCTGTCAGATCTTTCCAAGTATAGCCTGAGAGGAAGTCCTCATGAACTGGACTTGGGCTGCATTGGTGAGAGGCCCCTGGGTCATTACGTTGTGCTAGCGCGCTAACCAACTGAGCCAAGCAGGCCCCCTGTAATGAAGGCTTACTTTGAATTTATACAGTCACTTGTGGACGGATAAATTTTGAATGGTTAAACTACTCCCCCCTCCCAGTATACAATATAAAAATTACATCAGATCCAATACCTATTTGCACGGCTCTGCAGTTCCTGATATCTTTTTATCTAGACGTTTGTGGCATAAGAAGTACATGGACTTTAGCAATCATAAACAGAACAATAAAACAGTACTGGAACATTTTGATTTCCATATCTCAGCCATGTTTACTTGACGCAACCAAGAATAGAATGCAGTGACTGAGATCCGTGAAGCACATAGACGACACGCCCAATATTCAATGTGGATAAGATAACACGCATTTACGAATCAGTAATGGATCAGCAAATCGTATATAAAAAGTTCCTAAGAAGTGCGGTCAACGTTTTGTTGTAGGACTTCTAGGAGGACTACTTAAAACAAAGATTTATTGACACACAAACCGTTTCTTTGCGATCTGTTTTTGCGGGTTATTGGTCCGTGCTGAAACACTATACTCTCATCGAAATGACGGGTTAAGTATTTTGTATGTTGTGATTCCCTATCCGCATAATTGTGGATTTATAAGCTGTAAATAAGACACTATGCAATTCGTAAATATGAATCATGTAATTCGCATTCTAACATCGTTTTATAACCAGTAATTACATAATTGGTCATCATGAACTTCTAATTTATAAATTGGAATTGAGTGATTAAAACTTATAAGACCTAAATATAAGTTATGAACTTCATAAATAACGATTTAGTATAACGACTTACATCAGTGTTTAATTTAGGATAATATGACAATGGTTCTGGATAAGTAATCCGCAAATTTGGATAAACGAAATGTCAGTTTATTTTATTGTTTTATTGTACATTGCGTCACAACTTTTATAAAAATCTAGTTATGAGAGATTAGATCGGGGAATCAAAATTTACTGAGCCAAAAGCGGCTCACATAGCAGTACTTGCCCTCTTGTCTTGTCGGGGCTGCCTACCGTTCCATATTTTTCTGGCCACGGGTTACAAATTTAAAATCAGAATGAAACATGGGATTCTGAGTTTTTAACAAATGTGATGTTAGTATATCCAAGACATTTTTTAATTCCTTATGAAGGAGAGAAATCGGATTATGATTAACTCTGATGTAGCTCTTTACAGCCAAAATCATTCACAGAATCGATGACAGTTAATTTTGGACCAATCTGAAAGATGGTGAAGGGCATTTGCTCCTAATCATAATGAACATTCATTTTAACGTCTTGCTTCCTGTCATATTTGCGGAATTCTCGGTATCCATAGAGGTAATGCAGGCCACGGCGTTATCAACTGCTATTTGCGATGGCCAGCAGGTCCAATTTCCTCGTCCTCGAAGCTACACAGGACCTGAGGAATCAAGCCAGCAAATCAGTGAGCACCGGTTTGGTAGATTCCTCAAATGGAGTCATGATCAGTGCCAGCGGTATAGATCTACAAGAAGACAGCTGGGTTCGCAGGCCGCAGTCGCTCGGCTGTCGCGATTATGACCTGGGTGACAGGTTCTTCTAACTGTACTGCACGCCTGATCGACAAGAACGCCTATAATTATGATTTTGGGAATTCATCAGCGGATTTTGCTCTGGGTGTTAAATTGGATTTATGATTTAAAGACATCGGAAAAATACCTGTTTTGCTGTTACATGCTATCTTTGTGGGCACGCAGGGCCGCGTGATTTTGCGACACGTTTTTGAAACGTCAGATGTCAATTCCAAAACAAAAAAAAAACTCGTTCTATGCACTGACTGCAGGCTAAATCTGCATTTGACACCTTTTCAAGTGTGGCTACGGGATGTTTTGGGGACAGCCTTTGTCCCCGGATGTTCTCACCGAATGCTATCCTGCATGGGTCGGGCAGGAGAGGGCGACGAAGCCGTCAAAGCCAGACAGCGCAACTAGAGGCTCCCTACGCTTGTCAGGCTCTGTATACTCGATTAGCAGCGTCTGATCAATGTACCGTTTGAACAGCAGCACTAGTACCAGTCATCAAAGACTATACGATTCGCGTGAGTTAACATTTAAAGGTGTTGATCAAGAATTAGCCTTTCAAATTCACGGATTTATTGAAAGTGTGTGTTCGGTCAATTCTTGGTCTGTGTGTTTGGTTTATCTGTCACTGGAGACAGCGGCCTTTACCGTATATGGAACCACCCACGAGCGTTTGCCAATCAGAGTCGTGCGTAGCATGTTACATAGCGTGTCCATATACTTATCTACTGGGAAAATCTCACATTGTTCATGTCAGGTATTGATGAGGCTTTTGTTCACGACCAGAGGATGCCAACCGCATCAAGATACACAGATCAGGGACCCCTAGTTGTCTCTTAATCTACATCCCCTTTACCATGGACAGGCAGGGATTTTTGCTACCGGAAGCTTGAGTTTACGGTTTTAGATCTCAGTAAGGCGTCTGGAGCAAGGATACTTTTAGGTAATGTCGTGCTTTACAGTCGCAACGGACGTCTACGAATGAATTCCATTATGGCAAGATTTCTACCGGCAAGCTGTACAAAACATATCTACACAAATTCTGGACGAACAAGACTGTCGTGCAATTGTGTTTCCTATTTGGGATCAAAAGATATTCAAGAAAAATTCTGCTGAGATGGTAAGGTCAGGTATATTGTGTAACAGTGTTCTCAGTTGGCAACCACCAGGAAAGCTCATGGATATGGTGAACAAGGAATTTCATGCAATTATGTTTTCTATTTTCCTGTTGGGAACCAACATGCATTGAAGAAAAGTTCTACCGAGATGGTAAAACCAGCGATGTCATACAATTGTGCTTTCTACAGGAACTAACACAGAGTGATCAAAAGTTCTGCTGGGATGATAAGAATGGACTGAAAGTCTAAATTGACTACACATGTTTTGTTTTGTTTATTCCTTTGACTCGTGCTGACTTTTGTCAGTTCACTCTCGTGTGAAGTTTAGCTGCAAGCCGTGAATTCAGGAGAGTTATAGGCTGTATCCACGCTGCGCGTTTCAAAGTCCACTCTGTCTTTTCTGTTGCATGATGTTTTTGGAGTAAATTCATACTTAGTCTAATAGATTACGGCTCTCCTGCGGGGCAGGACAGGATATTGTGTTCTCGCTATATTATTCGTCATTTACATCGGATCGATCTGGCAAAACGCACAAGCAAACGATGCATCATCAGTACCGAACTGAGGCTCTGACATCTGCCTGCTGATGGTTGTGAGTGCTTGACAAACATTGGCACCTAACCCGTCAAACCACCCCCGGGGAGCTTCTATATTCATAAGAGGGGTATGGCCGGTTACATAATGGCTGATACCGGTGTTTGTTTCACCTCGATAGCAGTGGGAACAACGCTAGGAGGCATTATATTGGCTACAATTGTGGGTAATATTCTTGTGGTTGTCGCCGTGTCCAGTAACAGGGTATTACATACTGTTTCAAATATATTCATTGTCTCGCTTAGCCTGGCCGATCTGTTGGTAGGCACTGTTGTCATGATACCGGCTATGCTCAACGAAATATATGGCCGATGGATTCTCGCACCGGAATTCTGTTCGATTTGGGTCTCTTTTGATGTAATGTTGACTAGTGCTTCGATCCTAAACGTGTCCTTAATCAGTTTTGACCGTTATTTGGTGATCATGCGCCCACTCCGATACAAGTCCTTGATGTCCACCACCAAAGCTCTTGTGTTACTCTCTGTGATCTGGTTCATAGCCATTATGGCCTCCTTTCTACCCATAGAAAACGGCTGGCACTACATGGAAGCCACCTTGGAGAACCTTACGGCCAACTCCGACACCCCACAATGTATATTTGTGGTCAGCCTCCCGTTTGCCGCCACTGTTTCTTCCCTGACAATTTTGCTGCCGATTTTAATATCATTCACCTTGTATTACCGCATTTCAAAGGAAGCCAACAGGCAATTTTGTTTACTTCGAATGTTGGCCACGCCAGGCAATGTTTTACTGGGCATGCAGAAAGTGCCGTCAAAAACTGTGAGGGAAACTTTTACGCGAAAAGCCACTATAACTTTAGGAATTATCGTGGGGGCGTACGTTTTGACGTGGGCGCCATTCTTAACCGCAAATATTGTGGAAGTGTTTTGTCGCTGCGTTCCTCCGAAAGTCTTTAAAGTGTTTGTGTGGCTGGGTTACTGCAACAGTCTAGTCAACCCCATTATTTATCCGCTGTTTATGAGGGATTTCAGGAAGGTTTACTTTAGGTTTCTGTTTTTCTGTTTTCCATTCCTCAAAGCCTTGAAGAAATACGAGCGTGGACACAGTGAGAGACATGTAAATATACCGATCAAATGACAGGAGGTTTCCCATTAGCTTTATGACCAGGTAAAATATGATAAAATGATATGCAGTTTGTAAACATATACAGTTTGTTATGTAGACATTTAAAATATTGATTCGAGTGCAGCCCACAGAATAGCATAGATACAAAGGTGATTTTCTGGGGTAGGCTATGGGGGCCATTTCGTTGTCATATATATATGAATATCGTGTTATCTTGCACTATTGAGGATTACACACCGCGGTCCAAGCATATGTGGTTTTTATTCAGTTTCCCTAGATGCACGAGCCTCTTAACGGACGAAATGAATTTGATATAAACTATTTATGTAGGCCTATCTCCTAAATGTTTTTATTGTATTTTCTTGTGTATTTCCGGTATTCACTTACTGCTAAATCATAATGACATTCTGAAACTTCCTGAAAATAAAGAAAATTGTGTGAAGAGATAGAATCATTCTCTGTAGCAATATACAAATCCAAAACTACGAGTCACGAGGCAGTCCAATTATTTTGTCTTATAGAACCACATAGCTTCATTCGTCCTGTTGCTTTACCTTTACATTAAACGTCCTGACAATTTACCTCAGACTGTCAACATATCATTACATGTGCGAATAGTCAAGCTATCAACGTAACAGAAATGCGCATCATCTTAAACTATAGAAGCAACTCATATGCGCATTGTCTCAAACTATAATCGTAGCAGACATGTGCGTGGTCTCAAACTGTGAAATTGGTAGATATATGAGCATTTGTTTCAAACCTTAAAAGTTACGCGGATGCATGGACTCAAACTTTTATTGATATCATTCAATAAATTCTCGAAGTGGTGAAATATTCAAGACAAGCTGTGATGACGTTCCCTTTCTGTATTTTACAGCATAAATACAAAGTTTTAAGTTGTAAGTGGGATGTTGAATTTCCTTTTTTTCTGAAGCTTAAACAGTGATTACTATCCGGCCAGAGCAAGTTAGCATACGGCAATGTCTGTCCATTTTCTGATCACCCCGCTTTTGGATCTTGGTCTATATATACCGGTACTGTCTGGTAAACAAGATGAGCCAATTAGATCACAGCTCTCTTGGACACGAATTCGCTCAAGTGACATCTACGTAGTGAAAGTGTTTTCCTGTTTATGAATTGTGTGTGAATTGTGTGAATTTAATTAGCGATGTTTGACGTCCGTTGTCGCCATGGTTTCCGAGAGTTATTTAATAAACCCGTTCGGCATTCCCAGGGGTGAAACTATATGAACTATCAATGCTACACTTTATGACAGTATACCAGGTGTGATGAATTAATGGAACATAATATCGCTAATATCAAATAGCTACACATTCTTGAGTGAGAACAGTTTATTGATGATATATACAAATTAATGAATGTTTTATATGATGTATAAAATGCGCGGTGCGGAAAATATGTGAGAAGTATATCTGACCTGTCACTCTATGTTTTCACAAGGAATGATTAAAACTATTACGTGATTGAAAACTGCGGTTTCCTTCTTCACACTAATTCACCTTTAAACACTACTGAAAGAATTACTCGCCTGCCTTATAAGGAAAATAAAAGTCTAAACATCAGCGGAAAGATCCTTAAAAACTGTACGTGAACATACATTCACTTATTTTTAGATTGTATTTTTTTTATCACATATTACTAATGTATGCCGCTAAGTACGCCAGTCTGATTCTTCTTTGGCAATGATGTTCAACCAATTTGTCTTTTCGTGCACGAGAACACACTGCGTTTTTTATGGTCTTTTTACTGATTCTTACTTCGTTTCAAGTTTTCTTCCCCTTTCAGTTTTTTGGGCATTGTTGTTTTTTCCGTATGAAGTTTGTAATAAGAATGACTTGGGACATTTCGCACATTGTATCCACTGTAATTATCTCCCCCATCTAAATGTTAACGCATAGGTGTAAGGTAAACCAGCAGCTTCTATTTGTGTGTATATGCCATAACAACTCTGGTACTGTTTTAATGCCTCGAGACGCTTGAATTACGTGTGCATATCTAAACGTGTCACTCAGTAAGCTGTTTTCGGTAAAGATAATAATGGTTCTACATGCGGGCATCAAAATTCAAAAAGTAGATCTGTCCGGCAGATAGGAACTTTAAAAAAAACAAACAATAAGAAAGAAATTTATCTCAGTCTGATTGTTCAGTGATCATAGTCAGAGGTCTGTTCCCGTGGATCTATTCAGCTGGTAAGTTAGCACGGTCTGCCATGGACAGAGTGCTAATTATTGTTTTGGTAAACATCTGTTACTGGAAATCGTCGCATTCACTCTGTGGTGATAACAAATGAGGTGCTTCATCAAGCTATAGGTAAAGAGAATGCTTTACAAACTATTTACACAAAGCCTGTCATGTACAATTCATTCAGTGACTGATTTAAAAAAGGTGTGCGCTGGGATGCACATTATTCCTAACATTACAGATTCACATTTTGGTTTCCCCTGTGCAACTCCCTGTTTCCTCGCACCATAATGCTGGACGCCGTTGTATAAGTGAAATATTCCTGTATACGGCGTAAAACACTAATCAAGCAAATAAATAAGCCACAGTTTAGTTTATCGAGCATACTGAAGTGAGTAAGGGTGTCCTTCACGCGAAGCGGTTAACATAAACTGAATTAGAACACAAAATGAACAAAATTGATGATAGATTCTCAAAGTTTTATGGTCATTATTGTATATAGGGTTATATATCTGATTGTTTTTTGAACACAGTACATCCAAGTTTTCTTAACTTACTTGTCAGGTTAATGGTCGAAGGAAATTGGTCAGAGCTCAATGAAAATTACCGCATTTCGCCAAGAAAGTTAAAAAAAAGAGCAAGTAAACCAATGATGCTAACAACCATGCTAGTTTTGGCCACAGTCAACGCCTCTCTGTCATTCCTACGGTAGTGCACGTTTTAGTGAATCTGGCATGCGTGGTGTGGCCACGTGAGATCAGTTAAACCCTCACTAAAACAGCACCCACCATATTGCTAGCTTCGTTGGGACAGCGCCTTTAGCAGTTTATATGACCGTCTTGTTTACCACATATAGGCTTTATAAAGACTTTATTATTTGTGCCAGATCAGACTGAAATTCAGGCTTTATTAAATCAAAACGCACACTTAGGGCCGAGTACAAAACGTAAATAATAACATACATAGAATTAAACAACCGAAATTCAGAGGGTTAATGTTCGTACTATACGTGAAATGAGGACTGCACGTGTCATGTGGACAATAGTAATGCTTGTTGTGTAGGTTACAAATGAGAAATATGTACTTATATAAAGATGGCTTACAATGCGGACATATTAAGTAATACATGGTAATTTAATAACAATATTCATAAATTTACCACACATAATGGTGCTGGTATTATTTGTTGCTACAGGTACAATTTATATTATGATCATTAAGGTTGTTGTCCCTTTTCAAAGCAATTGAGAAAAGGGACACAGAATAAAACATCTTGACCTATTACTATGGGTTAAAAAGAACATAAAATAAGACATCAGCATCCTACATTGCGTATTAATATGCTGATAGTGCCGCAGAGAGTGGTGCTGTAGCCAGTGAGAAAATCATTCTTTTCTGCAGTGGAATATTACCGAAACGGTCTCGCTCGAATTCGAGTGTATGACAGCTTATAGCTACATCTTATCAGGGTTTTTCTATGAGTTATATTTTGAATATGTAATGGACAGTCAGACATCGTAATATCATGTGATATCAGTCTGATGATTTCCAATGAATGTCTTACCATCAGTAGGATTTATTCTCCTATACTGGTTCCTAAGCGGGCCTGTTGTTTGATGCATTTAACACATCACTGGGCCACGTACATACATATACATGGGTAAAATATCTCACAAAAAGTTTAAAAGCGTACCATTTTATTTGTATGATGTTGCATAACCTAGATGTCGAAGTCCAAAGTAAACAAACTCTTGAAATCATTGACAAAATCGAAAGCGCTGCCATATTATAAAGTTTAACCAATCAGGCGCAAGTTACTTCTGTATCCGCTGATGTCACGCGCACCTTATTTTACCATTGACATGGCGTATCCCCTGGCCTGTTTCCACACCAAGGTTATATCTTTTGTTGACTTTTCTTGGAATATATCTATTTTGCTATAAGAGGTGATGATAAATAGCCGTCGGAAAACATCATAAGGCTTTCAACGGAGCCCAAACAGAACATATTTGGGTAGTTAGGATTAGTCTTCCTCATTGGCCATTTGAACAAGGTAGTCTGATGCGGGAATGTCCAATCTTCCATCTGTATCTAGCAATATTCCACATAATTCTTACTGTCACTGGGTACTTTTACAGGCTTTGATGGTTAGATTATTACATAGACATTTTAACCTGCTCAGTAATTTCAAATTTGAATCGCAAGATCCTGCATTTGATTGGCCAGATTCGGACCCAAAGCTTATCTAATGAAATGGGCGCTCTACCTTTATCCATAATGATTGTTAATTTACCTCTATCCACAGCATGCTTAAACAAACTGTTTCTAAATGTGTGGTGCGCAATGTCAAATGAAATATTAAAGTATACATTCACATGATGGGACTGAAACTCACAAAAGCACCCCCGCTCCCCACCCAAAAGAGAGGCCATAAACATCGCCTATATGGCTATCTGAACAGGAGAAGTCTAATAATACCCCGACATACCCTTACGTTAAACACAGCATCTACAAATACAGTAAAACAGCGATTTAACTAAACCAGCGTGGCTTGTCCAAACAATTTGATGCATATGATTGTTGGAATGAATCTATATCATGGTCTATTCCATTCGATTTGCAGGATGCGACTAAAATTGAATGGCATTATAATGTTAGGACTTGGTTGGATTCTGTTGGTCGATGAGCAGAATCGCCCCTCGTGAACGCTGCTCATTATGGCTGTTCAATTAACAACTGGTACACAAGATTGATTCCTGAATTCACACTTCACATCGTTATCAGAACGCAACCACAGCACCTGATACAGTCATGACAAGTAGCAGTTTGAAGGTTAACAGCAACGACAACAACAACAAAAAAAAAACAAGCAAAAACAAAAAAACAAAACAAAAAAAAACACAAAAAAAACAAGAAAAGACGAGTGAAAAGGCCACAGGCTTAATACTGACATTGTGCTCCTGTCAATAGATTTTCCCACAAGCAGAGTGAACAATTCTATGTAAAATATTGCATAAGGGTAAACAGAGTGTAGCCCACGCCCGACTGAACTCCCGACTACAAAGGTGTGCACTAATCGATCAAAATGCACTCGCCATGCAGAGCCTTATATACCGAGCTGGATTTCTGAGACAGTTATAAATAAGTCATTTTTTTCAGGGTATTTATAGACTGATGCACAGTTAATTGTCTACCGTTATTTCAACAGATGTGACGCAGTACAGCAGGCACACAGACCTATCGTGTAGTTTTAGCTATGGTGTTTTTTGTTTGTGCGTGTTTTTTGTTTGTGCGTGTGTTTTTTGTTTGTGCGTGTTTTTTTGTTTGTGCGTGTTTTTTGTTCGTTTTAAATTTTTTCATCCTAATATTAACCTCATATTCGAGCATAAATTAAAATTTAATTTTTGTTTGGCTCCTGAATGTGTAAATATTTGGCTGTTTAGTACTGGCTGATACCATATTAGCTGTAACATGATGTCAATCAACTCGTGTGTTTAGGGCATGGGACAGAGGCAAATATCATTAAAACTATCCAGATACTAAAGGATATTATATGTTCATACATGCAATCAATCTGAAGCTGGGTTTTCCATCTGGGTCTTCATTCAGATTGAAGTCGCAAGCAAACATGTTATTGCAGAGATTAATAGACATGTCTATGTGGAATGAAACGTTAAAATGTCAGTCATTAGAAAAGTCGGTATTTCTAGTTCCAAGTATATATCTCTGATTCGCGTGGCACAATCACGAGGGTTACAGTGCAAAACGAAATCAAATGTGTTGTAGGATATTCTACTCCACCTCAGCCCAGCTGACTTGTCTTTTAGTCTGGTGCCTTGCCTAAAACGAACACTAGCTTGTGCAAAAGAGTCTCTTGGATAAAAACAAGAGCGTGAGAACATGATATTTATAAATCTCATGACACTGGGAAAGATGCGAAAAAAGATTGGCAGAAATTAACTGGGTTTGAACCGTAGACGGCTTGATACAATGTCCACTGGGGCTTTTATGAAGACCAGTGAAAAGAAAATACATCTCAGACAGAAGTGCTGGGCCATATGTAAAGAGAGATTGTGTCTTTGAACGCCAGAGTGTTCCTTTGATGTACGACCGCCCACGGCAAACAGAATTAGAATATACGCCATGTATTAGAATACACGCCATGTACAGTTAACGTGTTTCATGCATTCTAGCACCAAGCTCACATGCTATTTAAATGTGAGGGATTTGTCAGTTTTTTGTTGTTTTCTGGTCCTAACATGAAAACAACACAAGTACAAAACAATTGTTGCATATTTGTGGCCTTGACGTCAAGGAGCACCAGACAGTGTGTTTGTTTAGTGATTTTAAGCAGTTTTTAAAATTGACCTAATTTTGAGTTATGTTCATTGGTCAGTTATAGCCTAATATGCATAAATAAATGGTTTTTGGAATCTTTGTAGGGCGATCCACCTAGAAACCGCAAGCAAAAGTTCGTCTAGAGGGCATTAGTCGTTTGAAAATTTTTAAGCGTATCAATAAAATCAAACTGGCCGCTAAATCACTTGACTGGCCAAGCAGCACAAAACGCCAAAAGTTGCTTCATATGTTCGTTATTACAACTCCAAAGTTTTTTTTTCTATCTTTACCAGTTTTCGAGATATTGCAATTTTACGAGTTGACTAATAATAATACTAATACTACTACTACTACTAATTATTTATTTATTTGATTGGTGTTTTACGCCATTAATAATAAACATCAGAGCGATTTCAATAGGTGTCCCGGCTGCATCAAATTTATAGCGAGAAAGATGCATGAAAAGTCTTACCAAATTGACCACTAAAAAAGCCCTGGCCGCGCGATACCCCGATAAGAGCCAGGAGCTTGTTTTCCTGTTTTATGTCTAACGTCCCTTTTCTTTATTACAAAGGAAACAAGATGAGTAAGACACGAGTCTTACAACTAGAAACCCAACGACCAAGGGTAGTTTCACTTTTCCATGCCAATGCATTGTGCATGTGTTTCTCTCCTTCCTCTTCCAAAGAATAACACTGACGTTAAGCCTCACTCGTATGTTCCCGTCAACAACTTACGTCGCCAGTTGTATTGACTTTTGATTAAAATCTTATTTGGGGAAAACGATTGTATTCCGTGCCAAGTGAGATGCCAAAAGGAAAGATAAGGACGGTAAAATTTCGCCTGGCTTAAAGTGCATCATCGTTTGTTTTCCAAGCTTCCCGTGACGGCTTGATTTAGTAATCACTGATTAAGCCCACATCCCAGTGCTTCCAGTGCGCTTAGCGTCAACGATATGGTTATATGTCGTGTTACTGTTCGTAAGATATATTGATTTGAAATCCTATACGGTGTCAGTTTTCTTTGACAAGAGTTTCGAGGTAAATCCAACAAAAACAAAACAATCTCTGTAGTGTCGTCAATTTGTCAGATGCACTGTTTATCATATTATTTTCGTAATACTGGCCGCCGTCGGCTCAATGTCCTTGAGCACCTCGTAAAACATCAGCCAAATAAATAAATACATTTTCTTCTTGAATACAGCGTTTTCTTAAATAACAAAACATAAAGTTTCTAAAGGTTAACAGGATGTCTTAAAAATATATTTTGAATTATGCGTATATTCTACAAGAAGGACACCCGATACTATATGCTTCGAGATCTCTGACACGAACAAAAGTCAACTACGCTCAAATCGAGAAGAAGATACTTGCTGATGTATTTGGAATGGAGAGATCGTAGAAATCGATCATAAGCCTGTTGAAATCATAGGCAAATCATACTCAAGATAGCAGGGACGATACTTTTAGAAATCAATTAGGTCCACTCTGCCATATAGCGTTAATTAGCTCACCAGCATCTGGCTATATTAACAACGGAGTTAGGGTAAAGAAAGAAAGTCATTTGTCCTTGTCACAATTCACAGCCGATGTCACCAATAAGGTTGCGGAAGCAACTGGCAGCCTTAATCACCTTTGTCCACTATTGGTTTCAGAGTACACACATACACCACATGAAGCGTTCGCCTCTGATGTGGCACAAATGCCTCGCACAAACAATCTTCAGACGTACCGTCAAGTGACGGTGATCGATCTTCCCGGAGATTCCCGGAGAAACCGTGAATCTGAGAAGCGTTATAGTAGTTATCGTTATTGTGGGTAAAGTTATTGTTAGCACAGTTAATGTGTGTGGTGTTACTGAGGGCAGCGTTATTGTGGGTAGCGTTATTGTAGGTACCGATTTTGTGGATACAGGTATTGTTAGTACTGGTACAGTTATTGTTAGTACAGATATTGTGGGAAACCTTACTGTGGACAGTGCTACTGTGGTAACGTTATTGTGGAAAGCGTTATTGTGGGTACAGTTATTGTGGATGAAGTTATCGTGGGTAGAGCTATTGCAAACACAGTTTTTGTGGAAGCTTTTTTGTTTATAGAGTTATTGTGGGAAGCGTTGTTGTGGGAGGATTTATTGCTGGTAGCTTTATAACGAGGGTCATTATTGTAGATTCAGTTATCCTGGGAACAGTTATTCTGGGAAACGTTATTGTGGGTACCACTGTTGAGGGTATAGTTGTTGCAAGTACAGTTATTGTGTTCACGATTATTGAAGAAGAGTTATCGTGAGATGTGTTGAGGGGCTAGCACCGTTGTGGGAAGCGTTGTTGAAGGTAAAGGTATTGTGGGAAGCGTTGTTGAAGGTAAAGGTATTGTGGGAAGCGTTGTTGAAGATAAAGGTATTGTGGGAAGCGTTGTTGAAGGTAAAGGTATCGTGGGAAGCGTTGTTGAAGGTAAAGGTATTGTGGGAAGCGATGTTGGAGGTAAAGGTATTGTGGGAATCGCTGTTGAAGGTAAAGGTATTGTGGGAAGCACTTGTGTGCGAAGTGTAGAAATCACAAATTATAAAACTGTCTGTTAGTGTGATATTATTTCATTGCTGACAGAGTTCCCACGGAGCCAGCACGAGGGGCGGCATCGGTGAAAGGCTTCTGGGTCATTGCGTGCTAATCACCTCGTCCACGGAGTTCCCTGATACCATTTTATGTCAGAGAGCAATGCTGTCTTTGGAGCAACGTTGATGTGGACATTTTACAACGTCCGACACAGAAGCTGCGGAACGCTAGACCGCTGCAGAAACGTTGAAAGCGATTTCTGGCGTCTAAAATTAGGAACTACATTAAGATATATGAAGTGCTGAATTCTTATTATTGACGCACATATCGGTGTCCAGTGGTGCAGAAAAATGCAATTGTTGGGGTTGAAATATGGGTCAAAGTTTCACTAGGTAGCGAAAACTGAACCTCGAGAAATACATCTTTCGGCAATGTACATTTCTGGGGTAGGTCTACCATATTTTTTCACCTAGTGCCAAATAAATTTTCGAAATTGGGGGCTAAAATGATCATACATATTGGAAAATGATGCCGTCATCTGTTTTTAAAGGCCCAAAGAGTATACTTTTGCAGATAATTTACTAACTTTAACGATATTGAATCTGCGAGCCGTTAGCAGACTGCACAGATGGCGCTGTTTTGTGACAGCACAGATGGCGCTGTTTTGATATAACAACCTGTGTGTAAATACCGTCCAGTAACGGGTTGATTCCATTACAGCTGTAGGCCCACTTGTTGAAATACTCAGACTGCAGTTTGCTTAATTAATTGCTCGTTTCACTCAAACTTAATTATTTCCAAGATAAAAATTCGAAATGTCGTTTCTAAACTATTTCTCTCTAAAATCACGTTCAGAAATTCGTCAGAATCCGTCTCTTTCGGCAAGGCTGTCGAAGAAAACCCTCAATGCGTTGACTACGCCACTTCGACATCTGGGTCCCAAATAACCCCACAGCGTACTCGCTCGACACGTGTGTCATCTACTTCCAATCAACCCAGATCGTCTGATTTTGCGTTGAGTGAGTTTGGAAAAAAAATCGTTAAACGAAAGTTTCAAACGAAACGGTTTGATAAGTACACCTGGTTGCAATATAAAAAAATAACGACTTAGCTTTCTGTTTTGTATGCCAAAACGCAAGTTTTTCGTCAAGGTTATCCTCCAGCAGTAAGGCTGAGCCCACTTTCATATCTAAAGGTTTCAGCAACTGGAAAGAAGCACAGGGCGTATTTAGAGAACACGAAGCTAGTCATAAAGCAGCCGTTTAACGTATCAATACCTTACCAACAAGTACTAGAGATACTGGCGAATCCCTCAGTCAAGCGCATGCCGAAGAAAAGGCGGAAAATAGACGTATTATATATAAAATATTTGAAAATATACGTGACTTATGTCGACAATGTTTACCATTCATTGGAAGCAGTGCTGCTGCAGATGAAGACGATGGGAACTTCCACTTTGCGTGGAAGTGACGACCCGTCTCTTCTACAGTGGTTAAAAAAGAAAAAAATGTATCGCATGACATTCAGAATGAAAATGACATTCAGAGTTTTACTGTATAATGGTAGATGAGTTAGCTGACGTTTCCAATCATGAACAGGTGGTACTAGGTTTTAGCTGGGTAGGAAAGGATTTTATTGTCCACGAAGATTTCCTTGGGGTTTACAAAGTACATGACATCACTGCTGAAGCTTTGGTAAAAGTAATTTTGAACGTTTTTTTGTAGAATGAATGTATTAATAGGAAAATGAAGAGGGCAATGTTATGATTAGGCGCGAGCAATATGAGTGGGAGAAAATCCAGCGTGGCTGTGAGGTTACATGAGTTGGAACCGAAAGCGTTGTTCACACACTGTTATGGCCACTCACTAAATCTTGCGTGCAACGACGCCATCAAAGACGTAAAAGCTACTAAAGACGCTTTGGAAGTTACGCACGAAATTTATAAATTGATCAAATACTCAACCAGGCGTGAAGCATTGTATGATAACCTGAAAACTAATATTCAACTCGATACACCTGGAGTTAGAGTACTTTGTCCTACGCGCTGGACTGTTCCTGCAAATTCACAGGGTTTTTGAGGTTTTATTTAATCTGTGGGACGAGACGCTACAGTGTACGACAGACACTGAAGTGAAAGCTGTGATTATTAGAGTGCAGTCACAAATGAGAAAATATGATCTTGTATGAGGAATAACACTGTCACACCTCATTCTTAAGCACTCTGATAATCTTTGATCTTTGAGTAAAACATTACAAAGTGCAAATTTGTCAGCAGCAGTAGGTCAAGAAATTGCTTCTTTGACTGTTAACCCTTCAGAAAATAAGGCAAAACCGAGATTTTGACCTGTTTACTTCGTCTGATCCTTGTTATGCCAGCCACAAATGCAACAAGCGAAAGGTCTTTCTCTGCTCTCCTTAGGCTAAAAACATACCCGCGATCCACTATGACACAGTCTAGGTTAAATGACCTCATGGTCTTGTTTGTCCATAAGGATTATACAGACACCATTGGTATCAAAACTGCAGTCAGTCAGTTCGTTGAACTCTCAGGCTATAGGCAATCGATCTTTGGAAAGTATTGATAGCCTAAATCGATCGGCAAGCAATTATATCAGCATAATTATTTCAACTAATTGCGTGACACTCATGCGTCCACTCAATGCAAACCTGTGTCAGAAATGAGCCAGTTTCTGACGGGCGAATACCAGCCCTTACAAATCCGGCTCTCCGACTAGCTCTGTCTTTTCAACATACTACATTACTATTATATAGCTGGGTTCATGGGCAGCAGTATGCACGCCAAGCTACAAAATATAGTAGGCCTACCACAACGTCATAGCCATAAATACGCGGTGGAAGTTATTGACTTGATACGCATTTGGAGTAAAAAAAAAACCTCTATTTATCTATAGGTGTTGGATAATTTGTGTTCACTTTTGTTCTGCTTCTGTTTCTTTTTCAATTCTTTTTTGTTGAAATTATTGCCCCGACCATGGTCGGGGTGGTCGGGGCGGTTCCGCCGTCCAAGCAGACAACTGGCGTCAATACATCTCCTCCCAAACTACTGCGCCGATTTTGATGAAACTAGGCATACATATTCCCTATAGTCTAAAGTTACGCAAGCTTAAGCTTGTTTACAATCAGATAGTTTACATTCATACTTACTTACATTCAGGTACTGCGTGCAATAATGGATTTTCATGTGCGCTGTATTCTCTTCTGATTGCTACATTTCTCCATTCAAACTAGAAAGTCCAGCAGTGCAATCATTGCAGACCATGAATGGCCGACAAGACAATGTACATGAAGCCTAACTATCCGGCCTTTTCTTTTAAGGTTTTCTCAGTTTTCTTGCTTTTATTTTTGGAAATGTTGGGGATAGAAGGAGGGTATTTTTGACATCTGGATTTTAGTTAAATGTTATATAATTAGAAGACACTACACAAATTTTCGGAAACGTATTCCGTCGCTACACGGTTCCCAGGCATAAGGGAATTGCCTCCGGTGACCATGGAAACGTTGTACATGTATATGCGCAAAACGATAAGCCCGCTCTCAAGGATGCCACCTGTGGCCCTTTGCTCAATTTTTTTTTATTATTAAAATTGAAAACAGGCTTAAATCCTTGTGAGTCTCATGTCTGTATAAATCACATGAATCTTTAGTCAGGACTATAAGAGTATCTAAAATGTCTGACCTTTCGCCTTTTACAGTTCGGAACAGCTGGCTTCAAGTCCCAGAGCGTCTTGACACAGTGTGTGTAGACGGACAGCCACGGTGATTAGCAGCTTCTGAGACATACAAATTATGAAATGTACTAATCAATGGTTTGTATCAAATATAATTACAATATTTGTGTGATTATTCCGCTTCATCATGCTCCTTTGGTATATTATTTCGTAGGCCTACTAATCTCGTACGCACGTACACTCGAAGAATGGCTTGGCTATGTAGTACTCCACACGATTTTGAGAGAAAAATCTTCCATGGAGACGACAAAATTTCCATTCTTAGAGGTATCTGGACGGCTTTGCACTCTTCCATATTTAACTGTCTCAAAGTCATCCAGACAAAAGACTGTCCGTCTGGTTGCGAGATGATGCTACCTTGCCCCCCCCCCCCCTCTCTACACTCGCCCCACTCCCTTCCACCGCGTTGCAAACCTGTTTCTAGAACCTGACATTCTAACAAAAAGGTCGTGTAGACCATGGTACGGAAACAGTCCAAGCTGGAATCCTGTAGCAATCATGAAACTACCCAATTTGACTGCACAAGCCTTGGCCTCTTGGAATAAGCTAGGAGACTTGACGTTTGCTATGGGAATCCGGTGCACCATTGCTGGTTTGCGTGTGATTTGATGACCCGCCAAATTCCTCTCTCCCACTAATTGCGGTGTTAAATTACGTGGTAGCAATCCAAAGGTCAGCACACTTGTAATCAGGCTGTCGACAAGAGATCAACACAATGCCAACAGTCAAATTAGCCTCGTTTCTATTCAATACGTAAAAAGCCTTTCCGTAAAAAGACTATCCATTACTCCGTTACTCTATAATATGCTGCGCGAAAAATGTCATTAGCATCCCCTGCCCCTGTTGCCGTTTTCAGTTCGATTCCTCACATCGTGCACATTGCGACGAGTTCATTAGAAACAAAGGTAAAAAATCCGTTTTTTTCTGTCCAGCTTCTTCAGATGTAAACGTCAATTTCATAAACCACAGCATAACAAAATTCCGAATGCGAGACATAGCAGTGTTCTTTATAATGGATAGCTTATTCTAATACAGACAGAATCCAAAAAAGTGTTAGCGGTTAAATTTATATTCAAAATTACTGTTGCCATAATTCTCAGAAGAACTGTGTCTACACTTAATCAAATAAAACAACCCGGTTCACAACAAGGAAACATATGTAGGCACTTTACGATAATGATGGGTAAAGTCATATCGGTGACCATCTCTGTAGTTCTCTAGCAATCTGTTATTTTGATAGTTTGAAATATAAAGCTAAATCGTGTTTCTATCAGAAAAAACTTTATAGAGACAATATTGCTAACAATGCTTTGCACCAGTGCTAATAAAACACTTCGTGCATAAACCGATGTACTGTTCTTTTTACTATTACTTGTTTATTTATATTATCGATGTTTTACGCTGTACTCCAGAATATTTCACTTAGTGCGATTGGAGAAAACCGAACATGGTCAGGGGAAACCAACGACCATACGCAGGTTGCTTTGAAAACCATAGTACGTCCGGCGAGGAAGCCAGCGTGAGCTGGACTTGAACTCACAGCGGCATTGTGCCTTTCTGCTTCAGCATACATATATTCGATTATTAATATTGTCACACTGTCACCAAAGATGAGAGGAAAGTGTGGGAGGTTATATTTACTTGTTTGTATATTTATTTAATCAGTTCCTAGGAGTTTTCAGTACTAAGACATTTATTTTTTTAATATTCAATTTTTTTATGACAATAAGGTTTGTGCTGCGGTGTCTTATAGCCATTCCCCTTACAAAACTGATTTGGGCTGTTGCTTTGTTCAGATAGGTTAGAGCGCATAAGGACAACTTCAAAAGAATTTCACGTTTTTGTTATTAAGAGATTGTGTTACTACGTATAGACATATTAAAGCTATAATTTCAGCCCAAAAAATTATGTATTCGCACAATAGGCTCTTGGACATGAATTTGGATCATTTTATTTATTTATTTATTTGTTTGATTTGTTTTTTATTTCACTTGTACAACGGCGCCCAGCATTACGGTGCGATGGATCATTTTTCTGGGATCTTAATAGAACTGGAACCTTAAAGTGAACACAGCTGGATTTTTGTTAACCTTAAAAGTGTTTGATCGCAAAACTCCCCTATTGTCCATCAAAGCCATAGATAAAACGCTTAATTCCATTTTCTCAGTTTTTAAGACTTTAAAGAAGAAAGAAAGTAAAGAAAATAACTCCATTAATCTATTTTATTTCGTCAAGGCATACCAATGTGGGATACAATATACAAAATCATAGTTCCAAAAAGAAAGAATTAAAATCATTGCCTCCCATAGTAATATAAAGGACTATCCAGCATAGTAATTTAAACTACAGGAGCGAGGATTGTCAGAGTGTGACAGTGGGAAAATGGTCACACGTAACCGGTGAAACCCGGCCTCTCGTACAGCAGACATGGTTTCAGTCTGCGGTATTATTATTATTATTAGGCCTACTATTAATGTAAATGCTTACTTATAGTAACAATTGTCAGGTTCCCTTGCACAATGATTTGAGAAGAAATAGGCAAAAATAAAGAAATGTTAATAATTTGTTACATGTCACTGGTTAAGACTTACTCAAACATCTGTATTGTCATCGTATTTAAAAACAATCGTTTATGTGGAGGAAATACTTATAAAAGGTTACAGTGTAGCGAGTATACCAGAGCATCGACGACAGGGCGATATTTTGCAAATGTGGCATGTAACGGGTGATATTCAGCGTCTTGTCAACTTACCTCGTTTAACCTTTTATTCTAAGTCTTCATGTAGATGAATAAATAAAAGAAAGTTTACACATCCCTTATCACTAACATTCTCAAACACGTGCCTGTGGTCGTTGTACTGTTCAACGCGGGAAGGTCAGTGACTCCTACAGCTGTTCTCACAGTTCCAAATCACCGTGACGAGAATTCATCTATTGATCCCAACACGTTGTAGCTTGTTCGATGTCCATGAAACAAAGAAAATCCTAAATTTAAATTTGACACTACGAATTGATGGTCCCAGATAAATTGACTTTTGCGCACAACTTTGTTTTAGAACAAGCAGAGCGTAATGAATATTGTTCTGGACTCCACACAAGAGCCTTACATCGTCTATATTCTGAACATTTCAGCGTTTGAGCTCCGAGCGTTTCATGGCAGTTCCATTTTGTTCGAAGTCATTTCGCCGCATTTCAAATGACCAGCGCATTTTGCTCAGATTTTGTGACCAACAGATGTGTTACTTTTATTAGATGGAGCGGTCCAATCTACATTCGATACCATTTTTCTGCGTTTGGACTTTTGAGCAAAGAATACGCTATCAATACGCTCAGATAAAAGGGACTGTGCAAGGAGGGATCCTATTCATAATACATCTCTTATCTCCTACTATTTTCAGACACAAAGGGCACTTTTTCCTAGAAATCAGTTTAACAGAGCATTGTTGCGCAAGATTGAACTGCTCTGGAACCCTACAGGCAAAGCGTCATATAGATGCTTGTTACATTTACGTCTGATTTGATTTGCAAGGATTTTGAAGTAAATAAAGTCATTTACTTTTCAATAAAGTGAATGATTAACCTGTTGAATTCTACAGTCAAATATAGTATTACCAAATAGTATGTTTGGCATTTTGGACTTTCCCGTTTTGCATTAACCTCAGCACGACTCGCGTCAATGATTAAGCTACTGAAGCTGTGGGAATGTGACATTTCCGATACCAAATGTGTTAGTGAGGTTGATCTGGCCAGTATTTACGCCCATTGCGGGTTAACTGAGTCCTTTGCTGTGGCTCCAGTCTCTCTTGGCTCGCTGAATATGACCAGTATGGCTGTGGTATTGCGATGGTAGTTAACCTTGACCAAACTGACCTACTCATTCTCACAGTGAACAGATACTCTGCAGTACACATCAGCTGTACATCAAAATTTCATCTCTGATAGTGGCACCAAAGCTTTGGCCAAACAATCTTCGCACGGTAGAGGTGATGGATCATTCCCAGGAATCGTGTGTCCGAGGTACAATTACGGTGGGTACAGAAACTTTAGTGACAGTTATTGTGGGCGCCGTTATTGGAACTATAGTTATTATGCGTTTAAGTACCGTTATCGGTACCTAAAACTTTGGGTACATTTACTGTAGATACCTGTAATATGGGTGCAGTTAATGGTTGTTCTGTTACTGTGGGTATTGTTATTTGCGTACGGTAATTGCAGGTGTGGATATGTTGGTACCTTTAGCGTAGGTACTATTATTGTAGATCCAACTATTGCTTTTGTCAAGGTATAAGTTGTGATAACTCTGTGATACAAACACTTTGCAAGGATTGTATGGTTTAGATCTAGGCTGATCTCCAATCCTGAAGATCATGATTCGCGTTACCCTTATGCAAGATTGTGTTACCTGTTGAAGTGTTAAAACCTATGTCAGAAAGAAGCCTTTGAACTTCGTCAGACGTCCACTCGTCAGACGAAACGCCGAAAGCTGCACTCGAACTGTCGCACCCACCGCTGAGATGATAGAGGATTACAGGTCTGTGATCATACAGAGCTTCACACAGGTACTGATGAACATAGGTGATAGACTGGTGGCGTATATACCCTTATTGGCAGGATCCGATGTATGGTGGACTTAATCGATCAGATGGGCGACCTTGGGGCAGGGATTGGAGTGCTGGGGGCAAAACATCACCTCTTCATTACCCAGCCACTTTGCCAACAAATGGATTATGTAAGATACACCGTGTCTTCTTAAACCAGTACCTCTGGGGATTCCCATCCATTTTAACTCTAAGTGTTCCGGCAAATTACACCTCGTCACGTACCCCAGGAAAGCGACGAGGGTTGTCAGAGGGACATGTAGCCGATAACCTACACAGCCGGTTGGTAAATGATGTATTCCGTCATGAAGGTCCCCAGGATTCCTCATCTCTGCGTGACTCGTGAGTCTGTAGATACACCGCAAGTCAAACTTTCCCTCCAGACGGTAAGCTTTAGTCAGTGGAGTCGCCTCCAGTCAAACTTTGTCCTAAGATCGTGTAAGCCCTGCTGGTATATAAAATTGACAGTAAAGGCAAAAATCATCAAAGCATCTGGAGTTGAAGATGAGAGAAGTATTCGCAGTGTAGGGCAATCATTTGTAGTGGGCGTTTTGTGGACACTGGTTACATCTTTATAAAGACCTGGACGATGTCATTTAGAAACGTTTACATTTCCTGTACACGATGTCGCTGAAAAATATTTGAAGCCTTCAAGACTTTCCATCTTGAAATCTCCATTAAATGTGCATTTGCAAAATGAGTTGAGTAACATAGAATTAATAGCGGTAAACATTGTCTCATTTATTTACTGGCTTCTTGTAATTCTGTAGATCGCTCTTCGTGTCAAAGAAAGCAGCAACCCTGCTAGTATTTCCGCTTGTAAAGCAAATGGCTTGCTGCTGTTGTTTGAGATGTCATTATTTGGAAATTGAGCGCTGTCTTATTGGGACGATACAAGATGTCTTACTGGAAGTAGTAAAATACAAGGAGAATAATTTGTTGAATCTCATCGGAGGGAGCCGCAGGTGGCTAACCGAGTAGTCCTATAGCTGCACGACGTGTAACTACCAAGCATCAACACGAAGAGAGGGTTTAATGTCGGCCTTGGACAGGGGACACTATATGCAGTGAATTTTTTCACGCGACCCAAAACGTCATAGCGTTCAGCAGGGTTGTTCCAACCGAAGGGAGGATAGGTTGGTACCGCCTCCAGTTTAAACGTAAGAAAACAAACTATATGACGTCATCAACATGAAGCCGCGCAATCTACATGTAGGTGAACATGTTTACCTTGAGCGCGGGAATACTTACACTCGCTGACAGATTTATGTACACTTAACAATTACGAAGTATAAACAACGAAAAGCAACAGCAAAATTCTAGCCACACACGTTAATTTATTTATTGTAATTTTCCATTGAAATTTTGACGAACATGTCCAGTCCAAGACGTCCAGTCTTCATCATTTTATGTGGCAAATAAAAAAGTTTTTTCCAGCGACCACATTAAAAAAAACTTTTTCCAATGTTTGCATGGCACACTGGGCGCGCGAATATCTGATGACAGGGGCTTGTAAGTGTCAGAAATCTCCAAGCCTGCGGGCCTTCATCCTGGACTTTATGTTGTCAGTGACGGCACAAAGCAGTTGAGCTAGACGAGAGTCGGTAGCTGGTAACATCCTCCGTACGGTTCCGGCGTAAGTGTAGACAGTTTACCGAGCGCATTCAATTCTACTGACACCGTAGCTTCTTGCGTTGCGCTTGTCACATTCTTATCTAAATATCCCGTTCATGATTGCCGTCTGTCGATATCTTCTTAGTTTTATTTCAACATCCCAACACTCCGAACTGAAATCTTCCCGCGAAGACTTACCTTAGGAATGTCTAAAACTTACCCAACAATCAAGCTTGGACATATCTCATGCGAAATGCGATATATTCATTGGTTCTCGACACGTGGACCCTGTAGTTTTTTAAAGTGGACTCTTCCATGAGATCAACGCAAGAGAAATATAATCAAATAAAGGGGTGAACAGGTATCAGTGAGAAAATCAAAAAGGAGTAAAAACTGATAATAAGTGTAAAATACGTGTGAACGGGTGATGTGTTAGAGTAGAAATAATGGCTTCATTCACTGCGTATACGCTGTTAAAGAGGAAGTGTCCATTACTTTAGGACTCGGCTTGCGGCCTCGTCCAAAAACAGTGGACACTTGCTTTTTTACTACAGTTACAACGGCGCATACGCAATGAATAAAGCCATTATTTCTTAAGTATGACGCTAAACAACAATCAGATACGTAATACTGACACAGATTGATCTGTAACAGTCGTAAGTGGACATTATTTGATCAGCCGAGGACGTTTACAATGGGGAACCTTGTGTTAGTGAGTCTGGCCAGTATTTACAGTCCAAGGAGTCATTAGAGTGTATGTAATGTGCCTCCTTGCTGCAGGACGGATTTTCACAGCTCTTTTATCTAGTGCTGCTAGATAGATACCGGAGGCAAGAAAGCTGCCCCACCGGAGCCTTTTACTGATACGGGTCAACCAGTCGTTCCCCTTAATGCTGAACGCCAAGCGAGGAAGTTACAACTTCCTCTTTTTTAAAGTCTTAGTTGTGACCCGAGCCAGGATTGAGCCTGGATCAACCGATTCTGACGCGGACATTCTACAAACTGTTGTATCAGGGCCGGTCATTCTCAGAGTGAACAGATACTCTGTAGTACACGTCAAGATTTAACCTGTGATTGTGGCACCAAAGCTTTGGCCTGACAGTCTTCACACGGTAGAGGTGATCGATCACCTCATAGATTCTCAGGAAATGTACGTTCGAGGTACAATTACGGTGGGTATAGAAACTGTAGTTACAGTTATGATGGGCACCGTTATTGGAACTATAGTCATTACAAGTACTGTTATTGTCGGTACTGGGTGCAGTTAATGGTTGTACTCTCAATGACGGCATCGTTATTTTGTGTACCGTTATGGCAGGTATGGTTGTTGGTAGTACCGATAGTGTAGTTACTGTTCCTGTAGACTGTGCTATTGCTTTTGTAAACATATAAGCTGTGATAACTCTATGATACAAACATTTTACAAGGACTGTATGGTTTAGATCTGGGCTAATCTCCAGAGCAAGTTCTTAGAGGGAACATGAAACACGATTGTTCGTGTCGTCCTTATTCAAGGCTAGGCTTTGCCACCTATTGAAGGGTGCGACAGTTTAGCAGGTGTGATTAAACCTAGAAGCCTTTGAACTTCGTAAGGCGTCTTCGCATTACAGGAAACACCGAAAGCTGAACTGCCGCAACAGTTGCTGAGATCAGACAGCATTAGAGACATATGATCATACGGGACACAGGTAATGAACAGGGGGCGTATATACCCTTACTGACAGTATCCAACGAGGACTTAATCGATCAGATGGGCGATCTTAGGGCAGTGATGGGAGTGCTGGGGGCAAGTTGTCACCTCGTCATTACCCAGCCACTTCGCCAAAAAATGGGTGATGTAAGATACACCGTGTCTCCTTACATTAGCCTCTCTGGGGATTCCCATCCATTTTAACTGTGAGTGCACTGGCATATTACACCTCGTCCCCTACCGCAAGAAAGACCTGGGGGTTTTCGGAGGGACATGCAGGCGATAACCTACACAGCCAGCTGGTAAATGATGTATTTCGTGATGAATGTTGCTGGAATTCCTCATCTCTGAGTGACTCCTGAGTCTGTAGACACACTACAAATCAAACTTCCCGTTTAGATGGTAAGCCTTAGTGGAGTCTCCTCCAGTCAACCTTTGTCTCCAGATGGTACAAGCCGTATTATTCCGGATTTGATGAACGTGATTGATATTAGATGTTGCCTGGCTGGTCAATGAAATTGATTGTAAAGGCAAAGATATTCACAGCATCTAATGTTGAAGATGCCAGAAGGACTCAACGTGTTGGCAAATCAGCAAGTTTGTTTTAAGTGGGGATTTGGTGGATACCGGTTATGGCTAAAAAAAACAGGCTGCACGTCTCATGTCAGAGAAATGTGCGTTAGTAATTTGCCACAGGTAGGTGATTAACCACAAACTCTCCTTTTCTTATACCCATAAAACAGGTCAATATGGTGTAAGTGAACAGATCAATGAGTGTGACGCTAAACAACAATCAGATTCGTGAACAAAACTGAAGCAGGCTGATCTCTGTAACAATCGTAAATGGACATCATTTAATCAGCCGAGGACGTTTTACAATCGGGAAACTTGTATCTCAGTTTACATCAAATGTTAAATGGTCTGAAAATGATTACTTCCGTTCTCAGTATAGCTTAGATCCAATGATTTATAAGTCTAGCCCAGTGATGTTTAACGGAAACGTATGCTACAAATATGCTAGTAGATAAATCTAATCGTTACCTTATGCTATCAAGAGAATCCCGCTTAATGCAACAAAATACAATACACAAGACAACGTCAAGGCGAATACAAGCAGAGCAGCGATGATCGCTGATAGTTGGCAGATGGTCACATGTAACAACTAAAATCCGGCTTCTCGGCTGCTTTTCTAAGTTAAAGTTTTTGTTCTAACTGTTCATGTAAATGGTTAAATATATCAAGCCCTGATGTCCGTACACCGATTAATGTGGGGAGGTCAGTATTTGCTACAGGTATTACCACAAATCCAACTCTCTGAGACCTTTTAATGCCAATCATCACTTTTTGTGATGTCCACTTGAAAAGAAGTATCCCGCAGAAAAAGTTGACACGAGTTACAGATGCCCGTCAAAACTTATGGCATCAGATAAAATGAGATGTTTAAAATTTTGTTACAGGAAAAAGAGAGCGTGATAGTGTACTCCTCGCAAAGTAAGAGGAGATGTTATGAAGATTGTTGTGAACACGTCAAAGAGCTTTACATCGTTTGTGTTCCGAGCATTCTGTGACAGCTCCATTTTGTGCAAGTTGATTTCACCCGAATTTCAGATTCCTGGCGCATTTTGCTCAGACTTTGTGATCGTAAGATGTTTTACTTTTATAAGAAAGATCTGTGAATAGACCTTTGGGTAAAACTTTACAAGCTTTCAACAGAGATGTAAGAGACTATGTTCAAGGATGGATTTCTGCCACCATACATTTCTTGTCCCTACCTATTTTCAGACACAAAAGGTAGAATTCACGTTAAGACAGAAATTTTACACAAGACTGAACGGCTCTGGAAGCCTACAGAGTATGACAAAGTGCCATATAGATGCCATCCGACTCTCCTCGCTTAGATTTAAGTCTGATTTGAATTGCAGGACGTTCAAGTTATTTACTGCTAAATTAGATGATTGGTTGTTATTTTGAATTCTACAGTTAAATAGAGTATTACAAAAAGTAAGTTTTTACATTTTGTACTTCCTGTTTTGCATTAAACCTCAGCACGACTCGCGTCAATGATTAAGCTACTGAAGATGTGGGAATGTGACATTTCTGATACCAAACGTGTTAGTGAGGTTGATCTGGCCAGTATTTACGCCCATTGCGGGTTAACTGAGTCCTTTGCTGTGGCTCCAGTCTCTCTTGACTCGCTGAATATGACTAGTATGGCGGTGGTATAGCGATGGTAGTTAACTTTCACCACAGTGACCACAAAGCCATGCTCACAGTGAACAGATCAACTGTACATAAAGATTTCATCTCTGATAGTGGCACCAAAGCTATGGCCAAACACTTCTCACACGGTAGAGGCGATCGATCACCTCATAGATTCTCAGGAAATGTACGTTCGAGGTACAATTACGGTGGGTATAGAAACTGTAGTTACAGTTATGATGGGCACCGTTATTGGAACTATAGTTATTATACATGTAAGTTACATGTTATCATAGACTGTTATTGTCGGTACTCGTACATTTAATGTCTGAAATTAGCCTTTTGAACTTCGGCGGACTTCTTCTCAGGCGAAACACCGAAAGCTGGATTCGAACCGTGGCAACGACTGCTGAGATGATAGGAGATTACAGATCTATGATCATACAGAGCTTCTATGATCATACAGAGCTTCTATGATCATACAGAGCTTCTATGATCATACAGAGCTTCTATGATCATACAGAGCTTCCATGATCATACAGAGCTTAACACAGCTACTAATGGACACAAGTGATAGACTGGTGGCGTATATACTCTTATTGGCAGAATCCGATTGATCAGATGGCCTGTCTTGGGGCAGGGATTGGAGCGCTGGCGGCAAGACGTCACCTCTTCATTACCCAGCCACTTTGCCAACAAATGGGTGATGTAAGATACACCATGTCTTCAGTCCTTCTGGAGATTCCCATTCATTTTAACTGTGAGTGCAACGGCAAATTACACCTCGTCACGTCTGGGAAACCCCTGGGGGTTGTCGGAGGGGCATGTGGGCGATAACCTACACAGCCGGCTGGTAAATGATGTCTTACGCGATAAAGGTTGCTGGAATTTCTCATCTCTGAGTGACCCCTGAGTCTGTAGACACAGCACAATTCAAACTTTCCCTCTAGATGGTAAGCTTTAGTCAGTGGAGTCGCCTCCAGTCAACCTTTGTCTCCAGATGGTATAAACCCTATAATTCCAGATTTGACGAATGTCATTTACATTTGATATTGCCTGATTGGTCAATAAAATTTATTGGAAAAGCAAAAATTCTCAGAGCATCTAAAGTTGAAGATGATAGAAGGATTCAAAGTGTAGCTAAATCAAAGAGATCATTGAAAATGTGATTTTGGTGGACACTGGCGTGCTCAGAGAAGAGGGCAATTATGGAAGCCATTATCGACCATGCAAGCTTTCGTCCTTTCTACTCATTATTAAGACAAGAAAATAAGTCAAAAGGACGAAACGAAAGAGCGCGGCAAAACTTTGAAAGAACAAAACAAACAAAAAAAACAAAAAAAGACGAAAGTGCGAAGCAAAACAGCGACGTTTTGCCACCTCGCCCCGTTTGTACTTTTGCCTTGTCGAACTTTCCTGCTTTTCTTTTTCTTTTTCGTAGCTTTGCCTCGTACTTTTGCTTCGTCCTCTCGTTGTCTTGTCTTTCTGGTCTAAATAATGAGTGGAAAAGAACGCATCGCCGCTTTTAGCCTCCATAGACAATGTCATTGAAATCATTTGCAGTAGCTGGGAAAATATGTCAAGCCTTTTAGAGTCGTCATTTTTGAAACTTTGCATTTGGAAAATGACGAAAGAGTAAAACAGAATAAAACACGGTAAACCTGATCGCAGACATTTATCGGGGCTTTCCCTATTCTGTAAATACACTTCTCGTGTCAAAGACAAGCGCAAGTGTTAGGATATACCCTGGTATAGCACATGCCTGGTATTTGGCTTGATACTCAGTATTGTTAGAGATGCCATCATGTATGAAGTGAGTGCCATCTTGGATGTCTCAGTGTAACAGACACTCAGGGTAAATTCGTGAAGCGATTTGATAGGACGTGGCGTGTCTCAGAGAGTATAGTCCGATGGTGCTCGTTTTCGAACAGCCAGTAACACAAGGTGCGGGTTAAATTCCCTCCATGGACAGAAATTTCCAGGTTTACCCGGCCTTCGTGATTGTGAGTCGTTGGTGGTATTAGGCCTGTAGTGACCATCGTGTTCTTCGTGAGTTCCTGGGCCCAGTTGCACGATCATTTTCACTAAGACCACTTACCTTCTGCCAAACTGATGTGTAAGTCTGTGTAACACATCTCTGAAAATGTTCGTTATTAATTTGTCACCGGCAGGCGGTTTTCACCGGGGATTTTGCACATAAAACTAACGAAGTAAAAATAAAACAAAATTAAAAAAAAAAAGAAAGACTCAAATAAATAAATTATAATACTGAAGTATATTGATGTTGGAAGTAGTTTTCAATGAATACCATTTAATCACCCGAAGGCGTTTTGTAGTCGGGAAACTTGTATTTTACTGATTGTTTAACGCAAATGTGTGCATCAAACATGCCATTGATAGATCTAATAGTTAGTAAATCGTAACCCTGTCAATTTTATGTTACATATGCCAGTAATCATAGCCTCCAGCTCTGTAGAATATTCATGTCGTCTTAAAAATAAAACAATGTTCCTTCTAACGACTTCTGTCACATCATTTGTCGGCGATTTCTGTACCATTTTCCGCGAACGTAGGCATTTTTGCACTTAACGAAAAATGTAAGAACATTTACACAAAAATTCAAACATGAGATCAGAATCTATGCGTCGACACAGACATTCATATACCAGCTGTCAACCAATAAGGACATTCCAAGTGAATAATCAGACGGCCAGTTCCAAAACGACGCATAACACAAACGACCAAAGAACTAAGAAAGTAATATAAAGTACGAAAAATTGAACGGAATCATGCAAAGAGGAGCAGTCAATAGTTTTCATTGATGTTAGAAAGACGCAAGGTATGTTCTAGGCGACTGAGTAAAATCAGTGTTCAAATCGTGTGTCATGGTAGAATATAAGCTGTCGATAATAAAATATGTACCTCAGATGCGCTTTGATTGCAAGTGGCGATCTAATTCAACACGATGGCTAGCCCCAGGTTATCGGAACCCAATCATGAAGCAGAGCGCGACAGAGTCTGCACGCTCTGTCCATATTTACTTACAGAGACTTATACTCATTGTAAAGCCTAAGAAAGTTAAAGTGAAGGCGTTTGGCGGAATAACCTTGGCACTAGTTTTTGAAGTAAGAAATTCACGTGACGTTGATTGAAATCGTCACAACGCACATGGTCTAACAAATACTACAAGGCGAGATATGTATGCGTCATATTCAGGGTCCTACTTTATAATTTACAATATTAAACTAAAACTATCTCTCAGCGAGAGAAGAAACCGTTCTGATCTTTGTACAAATATAGGCCCAGATAAGATATGGCATCTGGAGAGTCTGTGGTTCCTTTAAATCCAACGAAGGTGGGTAAATATCTTTCACGGCCTTTAAAAGTTAGCAGCTCACCAATATACGTTTTAGTGAATGAGGAAAATCGTGTTTGATGAGATTTACGCCTTAGTACTTTCTGCATATAGTGATATTCATATGAGAAGAAATCTGCCTTAAGTGAGGCACAATTTGTCCCCACTGGAATACCTATACACTGTTGATGTATGATTTCCCCTAATTTCACATAGATGTTATGTTATGCTTGGAGAAATTCATGCAACTCGACGAACATCGAAACATCCCTTTCTATGGAACTCTACTGAGATTTGAACCCCACTTCCCATCTTTTTAATTCACAATATATATAGAGTATTTTCAATTCTAGGCTTTACTACTGCTGGTATTGTCGCCAGTGATCACCACCCCGGTGCACAAAGTTTTTCGTAAAAGACTTGTCTGATCTAAAGGCAAATCTCGACGATTTCTGTAAAAGTAACGATATTCTTTGTATCTGTAATTCAGTCGTATTAGTTTGTTTCCGCTCATTGTCTGATCTCTAACGTTTAACAAGAATCAATCCGTCAAGAAGGGGCCTTCGTGGCTCAGTAGCGCGCTAGACCCAGGAGCCACTCATCTCAATTGATTAGATGTCACATTATGGGTATGGATGATGAAAACATGCTAACGTGTACCCCCCCCCCCCCCCCCCCCCCCCCCCCCACCCCACCCCCCCCCCTCCCCCTTCCCGTTTTGACTCAATCTCTTATCCGGAAGACATTCACATGTAACCATGTATTAGCACTGAGTGTGACCTGTGTATCGGAGTCATTCAAGTGATCGAAAACATCCATGCCTTAGCACAAATATTCAAGGTGTCCAAGGGCATTGGAGAGTGGTCAGAGACATCTAAGCGTGATAAAGTATATTCAAGTGGGAATAAAGGATTCATGTGTGATTAATATGATCAAAGACATTCGAGTGTGATCAAAGACATTGACGTGCGATCAAAGACATTCAGGTGGGCCAGGAAAATTGCTGCTGAAGTCACGCAAGCTTCCAATCCTCTTTGCACAGATTGTCATATATAGTCAAAGCCCGATGCCAACAAGGCATATAATCTATTATTTTATATACCACATGATTTATATTTATTTACTCTTTTTCGTCCCTCTTAAATGGCTAGATTTGTCCGTTTGCCAAAAGTTAGTTTTGTCTCTGGAAAAGGATGGTTTTGTCTTCTGGAAAAGTTGGATTTGTCTTTTGAAAAAATTTGGTTTTGTCTTCTGGAAAATGTTGGTATTGTCTCCTGGAAAAGGTTGATTTTGTCTCCTGGAAAAGGTCGGTTTGTCCGCTGCAGAAGGTTGGTTAGTTTGTCCTCTGGAAAAGGTTGGTTTTATGTACAAATCTACACTTGTAGATTCCCTGTTCGAGCCTGGGTTTGTGAATCCCCACCTCAACACTCTCCGCACCACCAAACCCAAGCCTACCCCACCCCAACAAAAAACCCACCAAATATGATCAACGAGACCTTTAGGCAGACGAAAAGTTAAATTTATTTCATTTATTTTTTGTTTGGTGTTTTAAGCCGTTATCAAGAACAATGTACTTATATCACCGGGGGCCAGAATTATGGTGGGAAGAAAGCGGGCAGTGACCGTGGGGAAACCCCCTCAACTAGCAGACTATGTACAACTTAAGATGAAACCAGCCTGAGCAGGAGTTGAACTCACAGTAACACGAGAAGTTGAAAATTAGATATAAAAATAAACAGGGTGAACATTTCAGGAGGCTATAGCTACAAAGTTACTTCATGATTTTTTCCATTTCTTGGCGATTTGAGCTGTGCTCTTCTGAAATTCTAAAACAATGCTGTAGGATGACCCGATCGTTAGAAGAGTTAAGTCTCTCTGAACAACGTTCCAAGAATTGAAAGGCGCCCATCCCTCGCTATTGCGTGTTACACATATGCATCAGTTGTGATAGCACGAGCAGCAAACAAGCTGCCCTACCCTCGATACTAATGTGTACCTTGCTTGTCGTGTGGGGTAATAGCTTCAAAACCCTTGTTTGTCGTGTGGGCTAATTACTTCTGCTGCATATCCCGAGTCCTTGTCCCTTGTTTGTCGTGTGGGCTAATAGCTTCTGTGGATATCCAGGGTCCTTGTCCCTTGCTTGTCGAGTGGGCTAAATAGTTTCTGCTGGACATCCCGTGCACTTTATCCAGTCAGGCGCACATTCGACCTGGTTGAGTTATGACTTGTTGTCAGGAAGTTTGTCAGGTACCTGACGAAGGGTGGTGGTTTGTTATTGGATTCTATCCCATTTCTTGTTATGCCCTCTGTTATATAAGTAAAATATTCATGAGACGGGTGTAAGTTGAAGAAACGCCAGTCACCTCCCACAATGACTGAGAGGAATTTTCTCGCCCATAAGGGTTAGATATCTCATCGTTCTGTGAGTGGTTTACGGTTTTGGTTTAGTTTGATTCTCAACGGTATAGTGAGTTTCATTCGTGTACAAGAAACACCCATTGTAAACCATGGAAAGTCCAAGTAGGCTATATCGGGTATTAAAGCGCATGACACACTTTCATTGTTTCACAGAACACAAGCTATAGCGCTCTTACCCACGTAACATTTTGGATTTTGCCACAAAACTACCCTATTAAGCTACCAAATTGTTATCATCATACTGTTCCTGAGGTCTATATTAATTTTTACAATATGCCTCGTCACGTGGGATTCTTTTTGTGAGTTGTAATTTCCTGACTTCCCGAGAAAACAAAACAAGTTCTCATAAATATGCAAATTGAAATGCAGAACGTGGTAGATAGACCAAAATATCCCCACGATTAGATGAGCTTTAGAGAGGAGTTTTATGCTAGAGCCGGCAATGGAAGGGTTTAGCTTAAACCATAGATTAATTCAAGTCCCCGGGAATAATGGTCAACAGCAAACGATTGTGGGACCGTATTTGACCTCTACCCATTACATATCCTCGTCAACCTGAGCCCTATCCGAAAATGGCGCAGCTTGTAATCTTCCCCAATCTCCGTTAGGACATGATTAAAGATGCTGGCTGTACGGAGACGAAGGTTTATCGGCTGATGTATCGTATTAAATACTCATTCTCCTATGATCGGACTTTTAGTGATACATTTCAGTGATTACCACCACTGTTTCAAATCAGTGGCTTGGTTGGAAGAGTACCGTATTAAATGTCGCTGAAATTATTATAAATATAATGAGCTTCATTAAAACACAATTTCCAGATCAATTCCAAAGTATAACTGAACATTTAGTACTGTCATCATAAACAGCAATCATCTCCAGCCGTGAAATCCACCGGTGGTTGGGAGTAGGCATTCACTGAATGATATTTTCACTTTCTACCAAGGAAATAAATTTCAGCAGAATAACACAAATCACAACAAAACAAGACTTATAAGAAAATGTAAATTTATGCTCACTAAGATACTAGTGAGACTAGTCACAAGTATCATGGGCCGTGAAGAACTAATTTACTTCCAATGTTGAATCATTTGTTTCTTTACATCTTTTCAAACTACGCGGGAGAATTCTCCTTCACAATGGCTGATACGATCATACAGTTAGCTGTGTGTCCCTTGAGAGAAGAATTTAGACAGGCTTAATCTGTTTGTCTGTCAAATGACGTTCGGCACTTCGGGGAGTTGAAGTGTGTGGAGAACATTAACCCTTTCATTCCTATGTTGATATTCAAAGTTTGCATTGTATTTATAATCTATTATTCCTATCTTGAAGTCCAAATTTTGCTTTGTATTTAGAATATTTAAACTGTCACTCTTATGTTCATTTCCAGCTTTTGCCTTGCACCTTTATACTGTATTTAAAATGATAACCTTCAAGTTCACACATCGATGTCCAGATATCTAAAATATTAACCCGTTCACTAATGTGTTGAATTCCAGCTTTTGCCTTGTAAGCCTCTTTCAGATCCTAACCCTTTCATTCCTATACTGATGTCCAGATTTTGCCTTGTATTCGGGGTCTTAACTCTTTCATTCCTCTCATGACACAAAAATTTCACTAATACTTTGTTTATAAAATCTTCTCTCATAACGACGCTCTCATTTGTTTCCGGTAAGGATTCTTGCCTAGTTTTAAAAGACCTATCCTTTGATCTGAGATGGAGATTAGCGATCCGTGAGACTGAGACAGAAGGGTTACTAGGAGTTACTAGGTAACCAAAAGGACACAGGAGTTGACACGTGACTCGTTGCTGAACACCACTGAAGAGTTGCTCGTGAGAGATAGGGCATGTCTGTCTTGTGCAGGGGGGAAAGTGCGTCGTCTCTAATGAATAGTTTGACTACCTGTAAGTGGACAGCTTTGATTCCGTGGTCTGTTCGTAGGATCTGTGTACACACTAGGGCTGTGAAGCTTCACCAGAGGCCAGACAATGTGATCCGACCAGACTGTCATATCGTGCACGTCCACTGAAGTAAAACCTAAGGAAAAATCATCGGTCAACTAAGGTATTTCCAAACACATCAAGTCCTACATTTCCATCATTAAAGTTTTAAGCCCTCATTATTGCTGATCTTAAGGTAATGCATTTGAGACTTGCATACACCGGGAAATCCGAAATGATTGGGTAAGACACCAATTAATAAATCATGAAAGAAATCCCAGCACAATATCAGAAAGTCGTCGTTGACCGTCAAGATTTCCAAGGATATGGTGAGTCACACGATAATGTAATTGAGGCAATACGCCGTATCCAGTACCCACCATTTATGTCTACATGTCTTCCTCGCGTGTAAGCCGATAAATCCACTCCAAATCTTGGTGGTTAGAATGTTGCCCCTTATGAGTTTCCGCTTGGCAGTGACATGCAGGTGCTTATAATCCACAGTATTATTATAACACCTGTACAAGTTTCATACATCGGGTACATTTGATGATTTGTAGCAAGTATAAGTACGACAATATTAGCTTATTTGTATTCTTGTTCGCTACACAAGTAGTATATACTGTATAAAATAGATTGTAAAAGATAAACAATTTACATTTAAACGAAGAGATGAAAAATGAAATGTAAATACAAAAACACAACTGTAAGAATCTTGAAAGCATGAGGTTAAATTTTTCTATCGTAATGGTGACATTTATTTGAATGAAAAAGAGAAAACAAATTATAACCGGGGTTTAAAGTTACACGTGGTAAAGAGAGATATGAATGCTCATATAATTACCATATATGTCTGTTAATGTTGAAATGAAGAAGACGACCCCGGCATAGCCTCGTTATTCATTGTATCGTCCACCCCAATGTGCACCCACAGTAGTCTGCCATCTTGTGTCATTAACAGAACATATCGGTTTGCTCTATAAGTAGATCTCACGGATTATGGTATCAACATACTGGCACACTGCCCGCCTCGGAATTCACGGAAATTCAGTATTCACGGAGGAAAATCTTTAAGGCATTCCTGTATGCGATAAAATGGGGATGGTTGAGAGATATTACCCACCTTATGGAGTTTATTTTCTCTGGATCAGTGATTGATGGTGGTTTGCTTCGATCTAAAATATGAGATCGGATGAAATATCGTAGTTGTACTTTCACCGGCTCCAATCGATTACTCTTCTAATGTTAGGGAGAAAAAATACAAGTGTAAATGTCAATAACATCACTGGAAAGGTAACACTTCCATTTAAATGTCAACAATCATCAACAGAGCAATGAAAACATAATCCAATACTGGACGGGGTTTGGCGTGAATTAACCCGGGAGAAGATCAGTTATTACGAGCTGCGCAGTGACCACGTCATTCGTCATTTGCCCATTAAAATTCTATAAGGCCATTCAAAATGTTTCCAAAGGCATCCAACGACTTGAAAACTATAAACATAAACTAAAAGATGGAAAAAAAACTCACTAGAAAACTGTAATAGTTTACGTAATTTAGAATCATACCTTTGCTTTACGCTGTGCATGCGTATATTCAGGTTAGGCAGTTCTAGCAGAATAGGCCTAACAGTGCATATCCCCTCACTGAACATGACACCCGAGAACATCAGACGTGACGCCTTAGTCTCAGACGATATATTTATATACCAGACTGACCAACACATAGCCCTCCCTGTTATACGGTGAGCGTGAATCCAGGGAAATACGAAAATTTGTAATGTATAAATATAAAAAATATTAAATACCCGGGATGTTGTGACCCCGTTACACTTTGGGAATGAACTCACCAGGCTTAAAGCTAACCAGGCCAGCTTTTGATCTAGATCTGGCGGTGTATACGCTCAAACCCAGTTTGTGCGATTTTTCTGGATGCTCCCTGTCAATGTATTTGCTTTGTCTATTTATTAAATAGGGCGTCGTTTCAAGAATCAAATGAGAATTATTGTAAGTCTTCGTGCAATTTGTTGCAGTTGATTTTGAAAGCTCTATTTTTAAGTACGATCACTCATCGAGTGTCGCTCAGTATTCTTGTGATTGAGCCTTCAAACGTACTTTTATACCAATTCCACTGGAGGTGGCGTTACTTTAGGGGTCATTTTGTGCCAAGACCCGAACACTGGATTCTTAGCGTCCGACAAAGACATGGTTCTTTACCTAGCCACTTTCCATAAGGAAGGTGCATCTATGTGTCGACGTGGGAAGGTCTGCAGCAACCTGCGGATGGTCGTGGGTTTCCCCCGGGCTCTGCCCGGTTTCCACCCACCATTATGCTTGCCGCCTTCGTATAAGTGAAATATTCTTGAGTACGGCGTAAACCACCAATGAAATAAATAAATAATATTCAGCCGTCAACCTCAAGAACGTTCCAGGTGAATAATCGCAAACGACATATAATACCAACCACCAAAGAACTAAGAAAATATATAAGTATGAAAATAGGACGGAATCACGCAAACAGAAGCAGTGAACCGTTTTCTGTGATGAAGGAAAGATGCAAGGTATGTTCTCGGCGACTAAGTGAAATCGCGTACCATGGTAGAATATCAGTTGTTGATAATAAAATATGTATCTCACTTGTTCATATATCCAGCGTGGTGATCTAATTCAACATGATGAATATAATGCCCCTAGCCCCAGGTTAAGTGAAATTAGACACAATCATGGAGCAGAGCGCCAGAGATTCCGTCCATATTTACTTACAAAATGAACTATACTCATTGTAAAACGTCAGACACTTGGAGTGAAGACTTTTGATGGAGATATGTGCCGAGATATGTGCACGTCATATGCAGGACCTTTGATGTGCAAGTAAGGCAAATTTACATTGTCAAAATTGAAACTATTCCTCTTGTCGTAAAGTCTGCAGGTGAGGAGATGGTTTTGGTCTTAGTACAAATATGGGTCCAGATAAGATGTACCATCTGGAGAATCTGTGGTTTCCTTTAAATCCAGCGAAGGTGGATAAATGTCTTTCACAGCCCTTGCTATATACGGATTGTTTAAAGCCAGCAGATCATTAATACACCGTTTAATGAATGAGAAAGATCGTGTCTGATGGGGATTACTCTTTAATAGTTTTTGCATGTAGTCATATTTATATGAGAACCTTCGTTTATACCTTTGTATGTTTGAAGACTTGTGGATTTACCTATTCCTGTGTACTGAGACTTGCCACTGAGATTACTTGTGTTTGGACCGGAATAGCCCCAGGTGGCTACTTAATTTCCTCTGTTTATACTGGCCTGGTGGGTATCGTAGCGACAGGAGCGACCAACGGTAAACCATATACCGATTCACGCCATGTCATACAAGTCCTTTACAATAGGTGCGGTCCTAAGCTGGTGTTAACTTTGGCTCTTACCTCTCAGTTCGATCGCACACGCAACACCCCAGGTATATTCCATTCGGTAAGGACACACGAGATCCAAATTCATCTCAAAGTCATCGCAGCAGTCATTTTCCCTTCAGCACACTTATGGGTCTTGAAAATGTTATCGTTTCTAGATGGCACATACGCGTTAAACCTGAAAAGACGAGTGTAATGGACGCCTTGTTTAGAAATGGTTCTTCGTGTCCTGAATACGGAGCGGGTGTGCCATTACCCAGTGGAATATACCTTGCATGTTAAGTGTGCGCCAGAGGTATGAGTCAAAGTTGACACCAGTTTCGGACCGCAGCCATTTGGTTAGAAAGAACTTATCGGACATGAGGTGAATCGGTGTGTGGTTTACCATTGGTTGCCCCTGTGTATGAAGAGAGAAGCTGAAGAAGCCACCTGGTGCTAGGCCATGCAGAGATGTGACTACTGTAATTTCCGTAAGAACTTGTATGTTGTTTGTTATTCACATTAATTTGTATAAATTGTTAAAGGTCGTACTGTTTGCAGTAGATTGTTCAATTATATGTATTGTGTTTTTACAAAAGAGTGCTTGTGTTTTTTTTGTTTGATCTAATGTGAGGGTTATCGCTGTTTGGGAATTGAACAAGCCATTTCTTTACGGTTTTACCTCTCCGATTATGATGCCTTTACAAAAAGCATAAATGTGAAACTCCGTAGAGGAGAAGATATGCCCGTGCTCTTTCTTTGTTACAATGGTGTCAAATGCGTTTAAACTGAGAAACTTGGGCATGACATGGTGTTATTTTCTTCATGCATGGACGATGCTATAGAAATCTACTCTTAATTCTCATTGCCGGTGGTGCAGGTTCAAACCCTGCCTTGGACTAGGAATTTGTAGATTCCCCGGCTCTCATCGTTCGTGGGGCCTGGTGACAAAAAGCGTTCGACGGGCCAATATGGCCGTTTGCGCACTGTGACTTTCGTTGAAGACCTTTTGTTTTCCAACATGGTAGTCGTATCTGCATACCTCACACGCGCGACAGTTGGTCAGTAATATGCCAAAGGTCGGTGGTTTAGATCAAAGATCAGATAAATTAATAAATAAAATCTCGTCAATTCTGGAAAATGATTCGCGACTTTTTTAAACACTCTGTCCTAACTTCTCTCAATTTTTCTTAATGAAGACATCAAATCTTATAAAAAGGCAGCATACATGAAAAAAAAATCACGTCTAAATTGTTTAAACGTGACCCCAGGACACAAAGCAGACCGAACGATCGATTCTGAGGACTACTTCAGAGCAAGCATGTAACAGCAAACCGGTCTGACTGGCTTAATTGTTAGGCTGAAGGCCATTCAACGATTTATGAGAACTGTTCTTTTTTGGTCTCTATACGACATTTGCTTTACTTTACTTCCATTTGTCGTTGTTCAACAGGGGACGCATCTGTCGCCATTTTCGCATCTTATGCAAGAAGAACGGGTAAAATCTGTTGATTTTGGGATCAGTTTATGTTTCTATAACCAATGAATAATGCGTTCTTTGCTGCAGTCAGGCCACAGGTATACACGATACAGGCGCATGAACACGGCGAAGAGCTGTGCGTATAGACGTACAGATATGCTCACCGTAATGAACATTGGACTGCGCTAACGGCCATCGACCAAGGCTCCACAAACAATGGGTAAAGGTGGGCAAATTCCTGTAAGACCAAACATTCAATTCATAGGCAGAGATGATGCCATGTTGCCATTTGCTCACGGAATTGAGTGCATTCATTTGATTTACGTACAACTTCAAAAGAGGGTCATGTTTTAGGGGAATGACTGTATTCTAAGTTACATTTGTGAAGTTGAATCAAAATTACCACATTTTACCGTTTGCCACGACATTGTGCTATCCACGGAGACATAGGTCTAGCATCCCTTCCCGAGTCGATATCTGGATTTTGGTTACACGAGACAAAACAATTACACACATTCGCAATTGGTGCAATCGGTCGAATTCCCGCGATTTCACTGGTTGAAACCCTCCGGTCATACAGGGTCAAAATTACCACTGCGCATCCGGTGACTGGTGAAATGCTAGAAATCCCTTTGTCATTTATACGTGACAGCTCACTAAATCCAAATTCTATCTGGTAAAGAGACAAAGCAGACCGAACGATCGATTCTGAGGACTACTTCAGAGCAAGCATGTAACAGCAAACCGGTCTGACTGGCTTAATTGTTACGTTGTATTAACAGAATAACATTGCCTATAATGCTTTTACTATACTTCACAAAATAGTTTTATTATACCTGTATCAATGTCAAGACTTAATACAATGTCCGAATGTTTTTTAATACAAATCTGCGCAATTGCATAGATTAGCCCCACGGGTCACATAACAATTTTTTTCTTCATGGATTTGTAGGAACTTTCATCCATTTAACACTGCGAACAAAAATATCCCAGACCATCTATATATTACAATATATCCCTTGTTGACTTCTATGATTATTTTCCCAAATATTTCAGCGACCACTACCAGACAGGTGCAAACATTCTTATGCCCTCACAAACTTATGAACTAAGCGCACAATGACCTACATCAGACAACCGTGAACGGAAAACTATTTACACCCTTCCGACTCCTGTTCAATTACCACTCCTTCCTGCACAAATGACCAGGTGGCGAATTTCTCTCAAATTAGGTTATATAAAACAAATCTATTAATGATTTATTAATGATATGATGGGTTTAATTGTTGTCCTCAAATCAACAGAAATAAATCAGCAGACGGCCTTTTTAATCATTAATAAAATAACGGAACTTTGAAGGATTTCTTTGACTGTACTCTTTTCTTTGTGATTTTCTTGTGAGCGACTAATAATGGTACACTAAAGCACATGAGAGATACGGGTACAAAATCTGTGTTGGCGAGGGTGAGTGGGTTGAAGACGGGTGGAAGGGGGGTCATCTTCGGGTAGTTGGACCTTGAGCTCTTAAATGTCTGGAGCCTTCAGTTTCTTCTTTTTTTTACAGTTAATAGAGTTCTATCACTTTTAGATTTGCATTGTAAATATATTAGCAGATATCTTTGACTTGTATAACCAGATGCTTTATTTTGTATATAAGCCCCCTATCTATATTTATTTTAGGAGCTTCATTTTCTTACAAAGGACACTTATTGCAATAAGGACTAGAGGCGATCGGCTTTCAATTTCCAGTATTAACTGAAATAAGGGTGTTCTTTTCTTTACAAGATGGCATCCAGTAGCAGGGCGGGTGTGGTGGGCTGTAAGCAGTAGGCCCGTACGTAGTGGGAAGCGTATCGCATTTCACATTTCCCACCAAGAATTAATTTGAAGTCATCAGCACATACAATTCTCAGTGAGTATTTTGGTCCTTCCCACACCCCCAGAAGCTTATCTATTCTGTTTGCATCCAGTCGGAGTTGTGCGAGGTAATTCTCATAATCGAGGGTATCTGGTCGTTCATCTAAAAACTGGGTCATTTGCCAATTGTCATCATCATCACCCATGCTGACGATTCGTCCTACATCTGACCCATGCTGATCATGCGTCCTACATCTGACCCAAGCTTATCATGCGTCCTACGTCTGACCCATGCTGATCATATGTCCTGCATCTAACCCATGCTGATCATTGTCCTACATGTGACCCATACTGATCCTACATCCTGCATCTGACCCATACTGATCATACATCCTACATTTGACTCATACTGATCATACATCCTACATCTGACCCATACTGATCGTACATCCTACATCTGACCCATGCTAATCATACGCCCTACATGTGACCTATACTGATCATACATCCTACATGAGACCCATGCTGACCATAGGTCCTACATCTGATCCATACTGATCCTACATCCTACATCTGACCCATGCTGATTATACATCCTACATCTGACTCATACTGATCATACATCCTACATCTGACCCATGCTGATCATACATCCTACATTTGACCTATGCTGATCGTACATCCTACATCTGACCCATGTTGATCATACATCCTATATCTGATCCATGTTGACCATACATCCTATATCTGACCCATGCTGATCATACATCCTACATGAGACCCATGTTGATCATACATCCTACAGGAGACCATGTTGATCGTACATCCTACATCTGACCCATGTTGATCATACATCCTATATCTGATCCATGTTGACCATACATCCTTCCCCCGGCCCCTTGCTGATCATACATCCTACATGAGACCCATGTTGATCATACATCCTATATGAGACCCATGTTGATCATACATCCTACAAGAGACCCATTTTGATCATACATCCTACATGAGACCCATGCTGACCATAGGTCCTACATCTGATCCATACTGATCCTACATCCTACATCTGACCCATACTGATTATACATCCTACATCTGACCCATGCTGATCATACATCCTACATTTGACCTATGCTGATCATACATCCTACATCTGACCCATGTTGATCGTACATCCTACATCTGACCCATGTTGATCATACATCCTATATCTGATCCATGTTGACCATACATCCTATATCTGACCCATGCTGATCATACATCCTACATGAGACCCATGTTGATCATACATCCTACAGGAGACCATGTTGATCGTACATCCTACATCTGACCCATGTTGATCATACATCCTATATCTGATCCATGTTGACCATACATCCTTCCCCCGGCCCCTTGCTGATCATACATCCTACATGAGACCCATGTTGATCATACATCCTATATGAGACCCATGTTGATCATACATCCTACAGGAGACCCATTTTGATCATACATCCTATATGAGACCCATGTTGATCGGACGTCCTACATCTGATATGAAAGATTTAAATTTACACTGCAAAACGCACACCTCTAATCTTCCCCGTCCTCATTTTTGCATCATTGTCCGAAATGTCAAGGCAAACACTATGATAAAGGCTGAGGTAGATGCCGTAATAATGACAGCAGCACCGTTTTGCTTTGTGGTGGGAGGAACGGTGGAGTACGGAGGGTTAACGCTAGCAGTGAAATCGTCCCGGTAGTAATTCCTGCCGAACAAAATGGCGGACAGCAACGGGTCCGTTAACCCGTCCACGCTATGGAGAACATTGTCACGGAAGACAAATTGTCCTGGAGCCAAGCAAATCCCACTGGTACCCTGAGTTGTAACATACGGGAACACATACGTGGATTTTGAGAACGTACCCCACATACGGAATTCCCCGATGATTGACGAACTGGTCGTCGGAGCGATGCCACAGCTCTCCGGCTGCTTACTCGAGCATTTAAAAACTCCACACGTCTGGGTGTACATGGAAATTAATTCGGAATGTAAACCATTAAACACTCCAAAAACAAACAACTCATTTTCGTTCTTCCTCTTGAAACTATATGACAAAGAGCAACATAAATCCTTCTGACATAGCCTTACTCGGCCTTCTAAATGTGTTAACGGAAGACATTCAACAGTATTTCCAGAGATGGTCGCTTGGAAACTTTTCTCTTTAACTTCTGGATTATCTTCCACCCAAGACGGAAGTGGTTGGGGCGTCTGCGCTCTTGGTTTCGTGGGTAACGTACCAATCAGAAGTTGCCCATGGTCATGTGTTGTGTTGTATCGATAAACTACAGCTCCTGCACTGGAATAGATCCCACTGCCTCCTATGTCATACTTAATAGCCTGAGTATTAGCAGCCAATAAATTCACGTGCATGCGCAGGGCAAATCCTTCTTGAACTGCGACCGCGCGCGGGTATGGAAAAGTGTTATCCCAAGTTGTTGTCATGGCGATAGTATCAACGCCATTTTTTTCTATTAGCTCCAATGCCGGAGACTGATAGTAGATATCGCCTGCCACGAACGTTCCCAGAATTCCAAATGGAGTGGGAACCACGACAATCTCTGGCACAGGCGCGGTGTCAAACATTGGCTGCCAGTAGAGATATTTCTTGTGGTACTTCCCCACTAATTCTCCTTTTGTATCAAAAATTACATTTGTATCAAATTGATACTGGCCGTCGTATGGACAGTTGAGATCATAGCCTGAATCGCACGGCAACTTTTCGGCCATGTTGGCCACTACGTAAATGCTATTGTCACGAGCTAAACAGCTTAGGTTCTTCAGTTTTGAGGTATTTCTGCTCAGCTTCTTGTCCTTACATGGTACCACTGTGTGGTTTGAACTCGGACCTCTCGGTTCGGGGATAAGTTCCAGATAAGGCCTTATGGACGCCCTTGTCTTGTCATAGCCCAAAATTCCATTTTCCGGAAAAACGATGATGTCAGCACCCTGGGTGGAATAAAGCAGATAAACAAAGTCCATTCACTGCTGTACATCTGGGGATGGTTAACATGACAAGGCTTTATAATAATAACTATATCGCACAGTTTCAAATTTAATCATTATCAGTTTTAAGAAATGGTCAGAATGGTATTGTACATGTAATGTAGTTTTTTATTGGACTTTTCATTGGACTAATCCCGACCAACTAATGCCAAATCGTAATGCCAAATACTTCCACTGTGAGAGTAACTCAAGCTTCTGAACAAATGTTCCCTTTTAGGTTAACTAATACGGTTTGTGCGTAGTATAGGACCACCCGGTTATAGAATGACGACTTCTGTGTACTTGTAAGATGGGGGACCATAGAGCAAGTTCAAATCTTGCTAAAATTACAAATATCCCCCCCCCCCGAAAGCGGCTCTGTGAAAATGTACTGTAAATGTGCTTCACGACTTTCTACAACGCCCGTCTCACTGGTTCGCTCTTCGTTAACTTACAATGCCGGTTATTAACTGTCAGAACACTGTGGTACTTCTCCCTTAACTGGCAATGCTCATCACCCTGGTCCGTGTTCCCTTAACTTTTCATTTGTACGACGCTGACCAGCATTCTGGTGGGAGGAAACCGGGGAGAGCCCGGGGGAAACCTATGGTCATCAGCTGGTGGATGACCCTCCCACGTGCGAGTGCAGAGGAATCCAGCAGGAGTGGGGCTTGAACTCGCAGCGAAGTAACTTACATTACACTTCTCATTGGTCCGTTTCCCCATAACTTGCCAAACACATTTCACTGTTTAACTTACACTACACACCTCACCTATCCGCGTTCCCTTAACTTAAAATACATGTCTCACTCGTCCGTGTTCCCTTAACTTACAATACACGTCTCACTGGTCCACTGGTCCGTGTTTCCTTAACTTAAAATACACGTCTCACTGGTCCGTGTTCGCATAACTTACAATACGCTCTGAACACCGTTTTGATTTCATTAACTTGCACATGTCGGATGAGTGCTCTGTTTTTCTGTGTCTCACACATTGGGATGTATGGTCTGTTTTCCCCAGCTCACACTATTCGAATCGGTGTTCCCTTTCCCCTAAGTCACACTTTTCAAACCACTATTCTGTTTCCCTTAAGTCACACTATTCGGATCAATGTTCTGTTTACCCTAAATCACACCATTCCGATCAATGTTCTGTGGCCTTAAAACCCTCTCCTATTACTCTTTACTGTTTATATACTTACGAACGTGTTTTGGGAAGGACGTAACGTTGGATATGAGACCATGTGGCCTTAAAACCCTCTCCTATTACTCTTTACTGCTTATACTTACGGACGTGTTTTGTGAAGAACGCAACGTTGGATATGACCTTATGGCCCTAAAACCCTCCCCTATTACTCTTTACAGTTCATATACTTACGGATGTGTTTTGTGAAGTACATAACGTTAGATATGAGAACATATGGTTTTAAAACCCTCTCCTATGACTTTTTACTGTTCATATACTTACGGATGTGCTTTGTGAAGAACATAGCGTTGGATATGAGAACATATGGCCTTAAAACCCTCTCCTATTACTCTTTACTTTTTATATACTTACGGATGAGTTTTGTGAAGAACGTAACGTTGGATATGAGAACATATGGCCTTAAAGACCTCTTCTATTACTCTTTACTGCTTATATTTACGGGCGTGTCTTGTGAAGAACTTAACGTTGGATATGAGAACATATGGCCTTAAAACCCTCTCCTATTACTCTTTACTTTTTATATACTTACGGATGAGTTTTGTGAAGAACGTAACGTTGGATATGAGAACATATGGCCTTAAAGACCTCTTCTATTACTCTTTACTGCTTATATTTACGGGCGTGTCTTGTGAAGAACTTAACGTTGGATATGAGAACATATGGCCTTAAAACCCTCCCCTATTATTCTATACTGTTTATATACTTACGGACATGTTTTGTGCAGAATGTAACGTTGGACATGAGAAAATATGGCCTTAAAACCCTCTCCCATTACTCTTTACTGTTTATATACTTACGGGTGTGTTCTGTGAACAACGTATCGTTGGATATAAGAACATATGGACTTAAAACCCTCTCCTACTACTCTTTACTGTTTACATACTTATAGACGTGTTTTGTGAAGAACGTAACGTTAGTATGAAAAACACATGGACTTAATCACCCTCTCCAATTACTGTTTATACTTATAGACGTGTTTTGTGAAGAACGTAACGTTAGTATGAAAAACACATGGACTTAATCACCCTCTCCAATTACTGTTTATACTTATAGATGTGTTTTGTGAAGAACGCAATGTCATGGGCATAAGAATGTTTGGCCTGCTTACACCATACCTTTTTTTTTATGACACGCAGGTAGTACATTGTTCAGTAAGTAGGACATATTTTCCGCCTAAAAGCATGTACATGTGGGCCTACATACATCTGAGCTAGCTCCATATTAAAGCCTGGCTGACAACTCCCAGTATTAACAACACTGTGTACGCCTATACACATCTGCTCACACTCTGCCGCCCTATTTCCGATGTAACATTCCACGTAATCAGAGCAAGTGACTAAACGAACTTGGTGACTCGGTATGTGTTTATCTCCCGCCTTAAGACACGATAAAACTGTCAACAGCTCTGAATCACAGGACTCCTATACGATAACAAGAGGTATGGGTCAGCCTTCAGATAAGCGATGTACTTCACAAAGTTCAAAAGTATTTGTGTTCATGCAGGTTCAGGCCTACACTCTACATACGAATCTGTTAAGCTTGGCGTACAACGCTTTTTGTGGGATATTTTTTGACTTATGGAATAATGTCTAAAGCAAATGGAATCCCCGTTACACCAACAAAGAATTCTGTTGGGATAACAGAATAAGGGGAGGATATATAACATAATATAATTTAGCAATGACAATCCATTCTGATGTCACGACGAAATCTCAACAAGCCTATTCCTTCAGCTGAAATAGCTTAAGAGCTTATTTTTGTAGTGTACCTGGAATACTTAGAGACGAGTTGAAGGCCCTTACCGGACACGGTGACCAGGTTACGGTTACACCGTGAAAATTTACATGAATTACTCGTAAGACCAGTTACACACAGTCAGTATTCGTGCAGTTTGAAATGAGCATTTGTGTTAATATGAGGTGGGTAAATTGGTCTTATGTCTTAACACGTATGTCTAAGATATCCGCGTTTGTATAAGGGGATTGCCCATGTTAAAATAGCCCTACCTACAGCTATAACTTAACCATACAGTATAAAGCCCTAGGCAGCCTATTGGGAGACACAGCTAGCTTTTTGACTGTAGGTAATCATGTGGCCATTTGCTCTAACAAGTGCTCTGGGAGGACATGAAAGGCTATTAGCTGCTAAAGAGGAGACAGTGCTATGGCTATTGTCGTACATAGGTAGTATACCTTCCTGGCGGCAATCTTAGCCTGTTCCCTATACACTCGGAGGTTTCTGTAGGACCAGGCTATGGCTTCGTCTCTCGTCACCACAGCTTCGGGGTCGGGAGGATTTCGGACACGATGCTCGTACACGGCGGCCGTGAAGGTGTCACGGGCAGGCTGTTGGGTGCCGTACCCAAGGGGAACGACCAAGCACAGCAGAGTGATGGTTAGTCCCCACACAAACTCGAGCGTCTTAACCAGCGACATTCTTCTCCTCAGCACGTACGGCGCTGTCTGCAGTACCAGTACAATCTGATCTCAGCTATACTTCCGATCTCTTCATGTCACCAAATCAAACAATGTTCAAAGGTCTTCTAATTTAACATCGCCTGCATAAACATAGGGCTTCATCGGAAGACGTGCGACGTGCTCTACCCATGTATAATCTGGACTTACTACAACTCCCTGGCTAAATTGCTCATCTATACAACCGGCTACGAAACTCGATTATGGCGTCATGTTTGCCTCGTCCAGAAATAGCCGATCTGGTGTTTGTATAGTCCCTCGATTGGCGGTGGAATGTAGATTACACGCTAACAAACTTGACCCTCCGGTTTACTCGCCTCGATCTTCTCCAGGCCCCAAACTTTGGCCTGGTTTTTGGTATCAAGATACAGCCGAGAGACCCTATACAGTATTAAGGCGTACGATGGTTGAGTTAAAAATAGATCGAAGCGTGAACATATGTGTCGATACCAGATGTATGAATGGAATCTTTCATGCTCCTGTTCCCCCACCCGTCCCTGGCTCCTATTTTCTCAGGACAACCCCCACCTCCGCACGATTCATCTTTATCCACAAAACGTTCTAGTCTAGTCTTTTAATACTAACACTCGATCGTATTTCCAAAAATGCACTCGCGTAACACTCACGCACCTCCAAGGTATGGCCTCAACAATATCTCGTAAGAACATGTACGCCAACGCACGCAGCTAACGTAAATCTGTGTAACTGCGGATTGTTTTTTTTTTACCTATTTATACAGCATTGTTACACAGTCACTCACAGATCACGAATTGTCTATCAACTATACACATTGTGATATCGTTAACTGTAACCTTTATCCAAGGCCTGTTTGATTGACATAACTTGACAGGATGAACGATATGAGTGAAAAGTATATGTGACAAAACAAAAGCGTTGACGAAGTATTTAACCCACTGACAACACAATGCGCTCAGCTGTATAGAATAGGGGGCCAGCTATAATCAGATATCCTGCATGTCAATTATGATCTGAATGAAGCTATATATGCTATACATTTGCCGGCACTGAAAAATACTATAGAGAATTTTTTATTTATTTATTTACTTGATTGGGGTTTTACGCCGTACTCAATAATATTTCACTTATACGACGGAAGCCAGTATTATGGTGGGAGGAAACCGAGTAGAGCCCGGGGGAAACCCACGACCATCCGCAGGTTGCTGAAAGACCGAGAAATTTTTACCTGTGCTGTTTATCCATCCTGGCAGCTCTCAACTTCGTGTTTACCTGTGAGGCAAAAACTCCATCCATTTATTCAGCCTAAACTGAGACATATTTTCTGTCTCGCAGGTTTCAAAAATGATGGAATGTCTATCTCGATCTCTTGTACTTTCACCGATATCTGAAGAGGAAATGTGGTTATATATCGGGTTGAAGTACAGTATGTAAACTTAAAATGGCGCTGAATACAAACTGATGTTTCACACTGTGTACAAAGTCATTGCCTTTCATAGATTATTAAAGGACTAACCGAGTTGAGAAGAAAGAACAGAGGAGGCTAACCTATACCTAGTTCCAGCCATGCATATTCAGTGACTGGGTGAAATATGCGGTAATCCAGATTCCAGGCTGTTTCTTTTCTTTTGGTGTACATGCACACAGTGGCATCGGCGAGTTAGTTTCGCATATACCATCATGCCGTGCGTTCTAAGCCGTTTTCTTTTACTGAAATATCTTACCGCGAATCACCAGGTTTATCAAAATTCGTACAATTATCCACCAAACTGATCACTTTTCTCTTGAAGATACACGAGTCTTACGTCACTAGTGTGTTCACAAACCCTCTTTCTCAATTCCGGCTTACTTCAGGCCGGAAACGATCGTCACTCCGTACATCACACGTGTTGTGCTGTAACTGTTACCAGCTTTCATATTTAGTCATCTCTCTATGAAGTTATAGGCTAATCAAAACGGTATACAAACACCATGAATTACTGAAAACATTACAAGCCTGTGCCTACCTTTTCTCGTGCTATGGCGAATCGGGTCCAAGCTGTGTGGTGGAGTTTATCTCGTGCAATGCATGAGCATTTGATGAGTATGGGCATTTGAATCGAAGCTGAAAATACATAGTTTATACTTCAGCTTTTATGAATGCATGCAATGAATCAAATAAAACACTAAATCTGGTCAACCGGAATTGTTTAAAATACATCGGTTGACCAGATTTGTAGAGTTTTGTTTCATCTATTTGACCTGGGTGGCTCCAAATATTCATTCCTACATCTAATGAATGTTTATCTGAATCTGAATCGGTTTGATGAAAATCATTCACTTCCTACATCAATCAATCGCCATGAGCTGTCCGAAGCCTTCAGACGTGGACACCTATTTATCTTAACAATTGCAGTTTTATTCTTGAAACAATCACAGATAAAAACCAAAGATAAAGCAGACTTCTGTCACATTTGTAAGAATAATCACATCGTGGAGTATATCTGACAAATTAGCAATCGGTAAGCAGCGACATTCGCGAGATCAGAGATCGGCACGAGTTCATTCATGGGTTAGAGAAATCCTAATACAGGACAGGCCTTGTTCCTCGACCTCGTTATGACGGGTCTGATGCCCCGCCCTCGTTATGCCGGGCCTCATGTCCCGACCTCGTTATGACGGCGACTGTAACATTTTATAGTGTCAATGGCAAAACTGTCCATGACGTAACAGCAAGTTTCTTTGAAAAAAACATGCCCCAGCACTCCAATGTAAAATATATACAACGCTAAATGAGGATGGTCATCCTGCATCAGCTGTATTAAACTACAAATAGTAGTGCAAACTGACAGCTTAAAAATGTGTATAAAATTGCATCGACATTTCTGGCATTGCTACAAGTAGATTCAATGGACAGAAATGAATTACGCTCCATTGATTTAAATTTCGATAACTAAATGAAGACGATCCTGCTAGTAAGGGCGCAATGTTAACTTCCAAAGAAATGGGTGCTCTATACTTAATTGTTTTTAAGAAGGTATGTGTGTTCTGATGAAAAGGAGAGGAAAAGAATCTGCCTGTATACCCCAAAATATATCAAAAGTTCCTACTATCAAACACGTCAGAAAAATCTCGGCAAGAGAACCACAAAAAGTCTCCATAAGACAACGGAAACGGGGCAAAATGGTCACTGATCATGTCAATGTATGCTTACAAGATGTCCAAAATTGGCAGTCTGGGCACATATACATTCTTCCTTATATAATATTGGTCAAACACTGATCAGCCAATGTATTACCAATATAGTAAGACGTTGTCTGCTTCAGTCCATGTCGTGGCTCTCTCACTGGTTTGCCTCGGCTGTGACGTGCCTTTCTTTCGACCAGGTTGCAGTGACACTGTTACCTCGCGGCAGAATGGGCCCAATGGAATTTAAGTTTTCCATGTACCTTGTTCATTTATTTATTGTGGACGCCATTAGACTTTCCTTCCTTTTTTTATCGACAACTATTGCCCTTCCACGTCTTGTCTACTGGACACTGTCATTCCTTTTTTCCGTTTCTTGCTAGCTGTTATTTACTCTCCTTTTCATTTTTCCCTATTCCTACAGATTTCCAAAAACTGTAATTTTCCAACACACTTCCCTACTCCGCACTGTGCAGGTTTCAACGACTGTACACGTTTTAACAACTGCAGTTTTACAACACTTTTCCACACTCTTCTTAGTGCAGGTAGGTGACAAACCTCCTGACACAAAGCCGCAACCCACTGATGATCTCTTAAAACTGACAGGTTAAATTTATTTGATTAGAATATGAATATTACGCCGTACTTAGAATATTTTACTTAAACGACGGCAGCCAGTATTGTTGCGTGAGGCTGAGCCCGGGGAAAACCCACGACCATCCACAGATTTCTGGCAGACCTTCTCATGTACGACAGGTGAAAAAGTCCCCATGAGCTGGATTTGAACTCATAGCGAGAAACTGTAACCTGTAACGTTGTTACAGCTTGCAACAATCATTACCCACAGCAACATTTTAAAACTTAAAGGTTGGCATTCAGCTTTCACAGCGTATCATTTTAACGCTTGGACAATGCTGACAATTTAACCTAGAGTTTTACATGAGCACTGGTCCGTGTATTGAGGACTCACTGAAGCTCCAATAATCCGGTTCCCCTTATTGAACAGTGTGTTAAAAGTTAAGCCAGACTTATTACCAGTCTTGGCCTAGTACAGAACTAAGGTGAGGCATTAATATGTGTTCCACATACTCCACACTCTACCGGAGTCTTTCCTGGATAGGGATGTCTGCAAGAACTTGCAGTGTATAAAAGAGAAAAGCACCAACATGACAATAAATATTGGTACAAACTTTACAGGACAGATGGCCGACATCCATGACTTGAGGTCTACCACTCGTATCTTGCCTTTTCGGTTCCGAGTATCTTTTTTTTCAGCACATTTTTTAGACTTCTGGCAAATGACAGTACCTTTTCCAAGCTAAACTGACCATTGTGCAATGAATGAGAAATACTTCAAATACTTACAACACCTGTGCCTCTCTGTAAGCTCACTAGACATCATAGCCACAATTAGGCAAGTTTGACCTTTGGAGGCTGTGAGAGGCACGTAGGCTTGTTTAAGGTTAGCCTCACCACTTGTGTTCCCGTTATATCTGCCCTCCAATCATCATTGCAAAAACCATAATAACAATATATACTACACAGATCTGGCCCGAATTTTTCAAGTCAGGAAAGTGACTTACACAATGGTCAAAAGTTGCTACTTTGTTTCATTGATTCTCTCACAGGAAATACAACCGTTGACAAAACTTTCTCTTCTCTTTGGGGGTTTAAAACCCTCCTCACATTTAACTGTGGTCACGTTTATGGATCAAGGCTTTCTGTCAGGATCGAAACTTCCTGACTCGAAGTTGCAGCAAAATCACCCAGAACTGGATTCAAGCATGCAATGTCTGGGAATACTGACAACAGCATTCAAGCATGCAATGTCTGGGAATACTGACAGCAGTATTCAAGCATGCAATGTCTGGGAATACTGACAACAGCATTCAAGCATGCAATGTCTGGGAATACTGACAGCAGCCTGGCTCTGTGTGATTCAGCCCACAAAAGCCTTTTGTTTTATCTTGTTTTCTGAGGGAAATAATAACAGATACGACAAGCATGTCAAATTTATCATTTAACACAATGAAGCCTTAAAACAGATATTCCCATGCACCTACAACATGGCTAGAGCAGAGCACAATAACAACAGAAATCCAAGAGTTCCATGACGACTTTTCCAGAGAAAAAATTATTTTCATTTCAATACATGGATTGACATGTACAAAAATAAAAATCACCCAAAATCTTTGTATATATGAACTTACACGAACATAATCTGAAGGACAGTACATGTATATGTAATCCAAACTGATCTCTATTTTGTCACTTCAGTGTAACCGTCTGTGTTAGGTCATTCAACATTGAAGTCTTACATCACAATCACTAAAACCCACAGTTAAAATTCAAATTTAGGTACAAATGTGTACATTCTCTAACAATCATTTCAATAACTTAAGTGGCATAATATTATGGCACAAGGCTTTTCACATATTTTAATTTATATTTATATTTTGATGTACTTGATCAACATATTTTCAATGTTCACAATATTTTATTGATGACTTGATAAACACATGTCTTCAGTGACATGTTACTTGTACAAGATGAATATATAAAATTATTCGTATATTTCTGCATATGCATAAATAAAGAACCAATTTCTTAAGGGAAGAAAACTCATAGTGTTATACAAGCAGAGAATGTCAACATCATAAATAAGTTGAATTTAATGCAGATGAACAAAATTAATTCGTTCTCACTACAGGTGGGCCCTTGGTAACAGTAAGTGTCCAGTGAGGCTCCACTAAAATGGATATCTCTACATCACATGTGGGAAGGTCACTCAGTAACTTCCCAAAGGTTGGTGGTTTTCACACAGCCTCAACCAAACCAACAGTTGAACCTGGTAAAATTAACTTTTCACCTGCTGCATTGCAGGTTATTTCCACCCAGCATGTTCTTGACTTTCTCCAGTCTTGAGCATGTAAACATTAATATTCACACCCCTGATCTTAAGTTATCTCCCTTTCCTGTTATCTGTGAGGCCAGGTGGTGTAATTCTTCAGTCTGACAACACTTGATGATGTAAGGAAGGAAGGCGAGCAGGCTGCCGTCTGTTGGGAGCAATTGGATGAACTGATCAACAGGAAGCAGACCTGCCATCATACCCAGTACACCTGTCAGGTGGAAAATGGACAGAGATATAACCTGAGAGACCATAACATGTCAATAATGACATCATAAACGCTCAATTCTTCATATTTTCAGCTACATATAAACAAGCTATTAAACTGAAGCCATTTTCCACAACACATTCTGGCTTCACCTTCACAAAGTGAGTAAATTCAATTTCTACAACATACATGCCTTCAGTAAAAGGTACATTTAAACATCATTCAAAACTGAAATGAACATAATAGGAGAGACCTGTATTATCACTGGCCCACACTCTTTCTGGAAATTTGCTGCTAACCTCAAATTTTTCCACAGGATATATAGATCGGACAAAACAGAAAGGTGAATTTTCAATATTATTATATTCTGTCTTTAGATTTTTTAGTGTTGGTGTGCACAGTTTTGGGGATTTGAACTTTCTAGGTTTAATACAGATTTAATTCTTAAAACAGGTTAACAACATTTCAAATTTTGAAAAGGTTTCCCAACCCTTGTCTACTTTGATGCTTTAATTCCCTTCTCCACCACTCTGGAAATGATTTCGCTACTCCTGAAGATTTGTCCTATATATAGGAAGTGTAGTCCCAAATAATGATACTAGTACTGTCACTTAATTAAATCATTTTCAATAAAACAACCGCCAATCTGATAAGAAAGACCAATAAAATACATGTATGCCTAAATAAACATAATTTATTTATTATTTTGTGACAATTTTTGTGGATGAATGGGTGGATGGATGGATTGAAGGACTGACACCCGCTTTTGTGTTGCACTGGTGTGCTAACTCCCTCGGCCACGGAGGACCTGAGATGGATGGATGGACAAAGAGATGGATGGTTGGACTGACAGATGGATGGATGGATGGACAGAGAGATGGATGGATGGACAGAGAAATGGATGGATGGACAGAGAGATGGATGGATGCATTGAAGGACTGACACCCGCTTTTGTGTTGCACTGGTGTGCTAACTCCCTCGGCCACGGAGGACCTGAGACGGATGGTTGGACTGACAGATGGATGGATGGACAGAAAGATGGATGGTTGGACTGAGAGATAGATGGATGGATGGACAGAGAGACGGATGGATGGACAGAGAGACTGATGGATGGACAGAGAGATGGATGGATGGACAGAGAGACTGATGGATGGACAGAAAGATGGATGGATGGACAGAGAGATGGATGGTTGGACTGACAGATGGATGGATGGATGGACAGAGAGATGGATGGTTGGACTGACAGATGGATGGATGGACAGACAGATGGATGGATGGACTGACAGATGGATGGATGGACAGACAGATAGACGGATGGACTGAGAGATGGATGGATGGACAGACAGACGGATGGACTGAGAGATAGATGGATGGATGGACAGAGAGACGGATGGATGGATAGAGAGACTGATGGATGGACAGAGAGACGGATGGATGGACAGAGAGATTGATGGAAGGACAGAGAGACAGATGGATGGACAGAGAGATTGATGGAAGGGCAGAGAGATTGATGGAAGGACAGAGAGACGGATGGATGGAAGGACAGACTAAAACCTACCCAGGTTCACCCCGAGGCCACTTTTTGGCTAAGGGGTGAAAGTGGGTGAAAATATTTTCACCTAAGTTTTAATTGCCTTTCTTTGTGACAATTACCTAATATGAATCATACTGCACAGTAAATTTTTTCTCCTGTTTCATTCTCCATATAGCAGTCTTCAGTGGAGTTTTTACACCTTATTGATCCTGTCATGTATGTACAAGTAGCTTGGAGCACTCCTCTTGTGATTGGCATTCAACTCAAACTACAAAGGATTACTGGTGCCTTGATCTCAAAACATATAAAAGGCTACCTGAAGTGACTGCAAGTTGTTATAAAACGAGACAAATCTCGCACAAATTAATGACAACAGTGAACAGCCCAGAGGGTTTTGCTAACAAGGTTTATCTTCAGTGCAGGTCCCCTTCTCTCCCTCAGTCTGGGCTAATCTGTCTAAATTCTGAGCTGTTTCCTCTATAAGGACTCCTGAAGCCCGACTAGCTGGTTGTCCAGGTTACTAAGGCCTTACCTTTGACGGAGTCCACATAACTGTTGTCTTCTGGAGTGGGGAGAGCAGCGGCTTTACGCAGGGCACAGATCAGCGACTCCAGGGTATACCGCAGCTGTAATCATCAGGGTGAAGATACAGGGGTTGTAACCTGATGGATCAGGCTAATATAATGGATCAAGCCAATCTAATGGATCAAGCTAATCTAATGGACCATGCTAATCTAAAGCCTCGCTCAATTTTCTTCTTTCTAGGGATGAGATTAATGGAGGAATATCACCCACCTAAAAATACATCAGTCAAAGCGGTGCACTCTTTTATTCTCTTCAGTGACACATGCACACATTTTGCACAGTTTTGCTCATGGAGCATGAGCAGGTTTACAAACATTGTGCTGTCACAGAAGAGAACAATGTGTGTTTACACGTACACTGTTTGGACCTTACTTGTTTAGGTGGACAAAGTTTCCCAATTCAGCTGAGTTTGAGGCTGATTTGTTTATCGCAGGTAAAGTTCCTCATAACTTTGTGACAATCAGTCTGCAGTTTTATATCCTCGTTCTTTGTTCCGTATTGATTCCATTATTAGGGTTTAACATGTATTTCCTCGGCTTGTGGGCGTAGGAATCCAGACAGAGCTTGGAAATAAACCCCTGCCCTTAGCCACTAACATGCCAGAAATATTTTGAAACATTCTGAGAGAATTACAGAGCGTAGAGAAATAATCTGCACAGTTTTATGAAGTGTGCATCTTGAGTGACACGAACAAATCAATTTTTGGTCTGAATACCAAACAGTGGACAGTTTTAGTACACATGCACAGGCATGCACAGGCGCATTTATCATCAGCAAACAAACATATGTGCAAATATTTTTTTGAACTGATAATACTAACTTTGTCCGTGTTCTTGCCTATGCATCCCACAAGAAACTCTGGCAGGACAGAGGGGTATTTTTCCACCAGGATGTCAACTGACTGTCGAAAATCAATGTAAGTCATGCAGAGTAACCATAGCGACTCGTACATGCTGCTTGCCTCCCAACCCTGTAGTCTGTCTAAGACCAGTCGGACAATTTTTTCTGTAACAAATCGGCTGCTGAGAATTGCCTGAGGAGAGAGAGAGAGGCTTAATAAATTTGGGACAAACATTAGCAGCAAATGAGCTGAAAATAGACGATCACAGACAATTGAGCAGAGTAACTATAGACAACTGAGCAGAGTAACTATAGACAACTGAGCAAAGTAACCACAGACAATTGAGCAAAGTTACTATAAACAACTGAGCAGAGTAACTACAGACAATTCAGCAGAGTAACTATAGACAACTGAGCAGGGTAACTACAGACAATTGAGCAGAGTAACTATAAGACAATTGAGCAGAGTAACTATAGACAACTGAGCAGAGTAACTACAGACAATTGAGCAAAGCTACTATAAACAACTGAGCAGAGTAACTATAGACAACTGAGCAGACAACTAAGCAGAGTAACTATAGACAATTGAGCAGAGTAACTACTGGCTCCTTCACTCTGCTGTTTGGTTTGCAGATCACTTACAGTCTGTACCTCTATGACCTAGGTGAAGATTGCTGATCACAGACAACTGAGCAGAGTAACTACAGACCACTTCACTCTGCTGTTTGGTTTGCAGATCACTTACAGTCTGTATCTCTATGACCTAGGTGAAGATTACTGATCACAGACAACTGAGCAGAGTAACTACAGACCACTTCACTCTGCTGTTTGGTTAGCAGATCACTTGCAGTCTGTACCTCTTTGAGCTAGGTGAAGATTGCTGATCACAGACAACTGAGCAGAGTAACTACAGACCACTTCACTCTGCTGTTTGGTTTGCAGATCACCCACAGTCTGTACCTCTATGACCTAGGTGAAGATTGCTGATCACAGACAACTGAGCAGAGTAACTACAGACCACTTCACTCTGCTGTTTGGTTAGCAGATCACTTGGAGTCTGTACCTCTTTGAGCTAGGTGAAGATTGCTGATCACAGACAACTGAGCAGAGTAACTACAAACCACTTCACTCTGCTGTTTGGTTTGCAGATCACCCACAGTCTGTACCTCTATGACCTAGGTGAAGATTGCTGATCACAGACAACTGAGCAGAGTAACAACAGACAACTTCACTCTGCTGTTTGGTTTGCAGATCACTTACAGTCTGTACCTCTTTGACCTAGGTGAAGATTGCTGATCACAGACAACTGAGCAGAGTAACTACTGGCTCCTTCACTCTGATGTTTGGTTTGCAGATCACTTACAGTCTGTACCTCTATGACCTAGGTGAAGATTGCTGATCACAGACAACTGAGCAGAGTAACTACAGACCACTTCACTCTGCTGTTTGGTTTGCAGATCACTTACAGTCTGTACCTCTATGACCTAGGTGAAGATTGCTGATCACAGACAACTGAGCAGAGTAACTACTGGCCACTTCACTCTGCTGTTTGGTTTGCAGATCACTTACACTCTGTACCTCTACAACCTAGGTGAAGATTGCTGATCACAGACAACTGAGCAGAGTAACTACTCGCTCCTTCACTCTGCTGTTTGGTTTGCAGATCACTTACAGTCTGTACCTCTATGACCTAGGTGAAGATTGTTGATCACAGACAACTGAGCAGAGTAACAACTGGCCACTTCACTCTAATGTTTGGTTTGCAGATCACTTACAGTCTGTACCTCTATGACCTAGGTGAAGAGTGCTGATCACAGACAACTGAGCAGAGTAACTACAGACCACTTCACTCTGCTGTTTGGTTTGCAGATCACCCACAGTCTGTACCTCTTTGACCTAGGTGAAGATTGCTGATCACAGACAACTGAGCAGAGTAACTACAGACCACTTCACTCTGTTGTTTGGTTTGCAGATCACTTACAGTCTGTACCTCTATGACCTAGGTGAAGATTGCTGATCACAGACAACTGAGCAGAGTAACAACTGGCCACTTCACTCTGCTGTTTGGTTTGCAGATCACTTACAGTCTGTACCTCTATGACCTAGGTGAAGATTGCTGATCACAGACAACTGAGCAGAGTAACTACAGACAACTTCACTCTGCTGTTTGGTTTGCAGATCACCCACAGTCTGTACCTCTTTGACCTAGGTGAAGATTGCTGATCACAGACAACTGAGCAGAGTAACTACAGACCACTTCACTCTGCTGTTTGGTTTGCAGATCACTTACAGTCTGTACCTCTATGACCTAGGTGAAGATTGCTGATCACAGACAACTGAGCAGAGTAACTATAGGTCCCTTGACTCTGCTGTTTGGTTTGCAGATCACTTACAGTCTGTACCTCTATGACCTAGGTGAAGATTGCTGATCACAGACAACTGAGCAGAGTAACTACTGGCCACTTCACTCTGCTGTTTGGTTTGCAGATCACCCACAGTCTGTACCTCTATGACCTAGGTGAAGATTGCTGATCACAGACAACTGAGCAGAGTAACTACAGACCACTTCACTCTGCTGTTTGGTTTGCAGATCACCTGCAGTCTGTACCTCTTTGACCTAGGTGAAGATTGCTGATCACAGACAACTGACCAGAGTAACTACAGACCACTTCACTCTGCTGTTTGGTTTGCAGATCACTTACAGCCTGTACCTCTTTGACCTAGGTGAAGACTGCTGATCACAGACAACTGAGCAGAGTAACTACTGGCCACTTCACACTGAGGTGTTCACCCCATCTATATTATCTGAGATATACAGTGCTTTTTTTCAGTTTTTGAATATCAGACCATGTACCTCAAATACACCTCACCAACTTTGAATCAAATCAACACTTAGACGATGTACCTCAGGCTCACTCCAGAAACAATGAAAGTTAAGAAAACAATGAATGATATACCTCAGGCACCTGGTAGAAACTTTGAGAGGTTAATTATATTGCTTAATATAATTACGTCATCATACGACATCAGATTCAGGCATTTTACTTCAAACAAAATTGCAAATGTTTCTTGTGCAAAAAAAAAAATGTTTACTACATAAATATAAGCTTTTGTCTCACCCTATACTGATCTGCCATTCACTGGCCTATTGCAGAGCATGGATATATTTGCCTCTTATTATTTTAAGGAATGCAGGACATTTTCACCCCTGGACAGACCCCCCCTCCCCGACATCTTCCCCCTTCCCCTCTGGACATTTATTCCTCTGGGACATTTTCCCCTCTGGGGACTTTTCCCCACCAGACACTTTCCCCTAGAATATGTGAACAGAATCTTCTGAGGTCAGTCCTCCATTATCCATAGTCAAGAGCGGATCTTAATCAGTAAAACATTACCAACTGGAAAGTTTTGGCAAAAGCTTGCAGCAGTTTTTTTTCCCTGTGTGGCGTTCAATTAACTTAAATCAACACCTGGTAATACAATCTGTCGATATAAATTAGGTCTTATATGAGAAAAAGAGAGTAGACAAAATAAACGGAAAGCTTATTCATGATAAATAGATGTTTTATTATTTGCAACAACAGGCTGAGAACATGTATTGTTTATCAGTTTCTTAGTGAAATACATTATAGTACACAGTTCATGTGTTACGGTCTGATGCAATGGCCCACTGCTCTTAGTGTTTCCTGCACTTGTCCGTCTACCAGGTCTATTCATTAAACTTTTATCAGAATACTGTTTTACCTTTTTCTTCACTATACAGTTTCACTGAATGGTTTTATGTACCAAATGTGTATCTTCCTTTCATATGATGACACCCAGCACTATTATGGGATGTTCCACTTTGATTATCAACATAATATCTTCACCACATACAGACAACTATCTGAATTTTGTGAATATATAAAAATAAAAAAATGACTGTTTTGAGCCCCTGATAAGCTACAGAGGCCTTAAACTCTTCACCAAGTGAAGACAAATACCTGAATTTTGTGAATATGTAAAAAAAATTAGCTTATTTTGACCCCCTGGGCTATTCGTTACAAAACACCTCACTTAGAAGATCATATTTATATTTCCCAATGATCATATATATATGTAGATATATAGGGAGTGAAAAAATGTAAGGAGGAGAAAATATCCAGATGGAAAAATGCCAGGGGGGGTGGGGTGGGGGGGGAGAGGGGCATATGTGCGGGAGGGAAATTGACCGTACCCCTATTCCAAGATGGCAGCCCTTAATAATGTGCATGTTCCAGGCCTTGGGAAGACAACCTAATTATGCACTGATTCATACTTCCTGGGACAGAATTTGTAACAAGTGTGGGCACATAAAAAGTTCTAAAGAGCATACAAATAGTAACACTAAATTTTAATAAAGCAGCTAAAAAGCCTCATGTACATGTAAATGTTTACTACTGTTGTTGTTGTAAATCAGCATCAATTTACAGATACTGTAAGCAAAAAACTGCATGCACTTAGCAACTTACAACTTAAATTTATCTATAAGTTATAAGGTCAGTATGTAAGTATTTAGATCTTGTTCTCTATCAAAACGAAAGTGAAAACAGTGAGTTAAATGTAAGTTACACTCAGGAAGATCCACCATAAGCTTACACCACAGCTATACCGCAGATCAACTGTACCTCAGATCAGATATGCTACACCTTAGTGGTATCTACCTCAAGTATACCTCCAGTCCACCTTATACAGGTAAGGGTTGCCATACTCAAGAGCTTTTCGATTCTACAACTGTGGTCAGTTTTATGGGTGGAGCAAATCAATGTGTCTGGGGGACAAGCCATTGAACTTTCGGCTTTGTACGATGAAGCTTTCGGACATGTGACCCACAGACTTGCATACCATATTTGTGGAAAACAATTAGAGAAGTGGTCTTCAAGAAGTGCAAGACCGTGGTTAGCACAATTATAATATTACATCCAGAACACATGGAGAACAGCAACTAAAGGCAATGAACACAAACTAAATACATCATTTACATATGAAGTACCCTACCTTCTCAATAATTACAGACATTTGCTCATTGAGACAGACTGAAAGTAAGGGGGTAGATCAGAGAAGTCTCCCGTGAAGCACTCGCCGCAGGTGACATCGCCCTGCCAGCTGGCCCAGCTGGGGTATAGACCTACCCTGGCCTATAAAGCCCGGCTTTCCTAACAGCTTGTACAAGGCAACTCAAAACGTCATTTTTCAGTATGCGCGCTTGTTCAAAAAATATAAAAATAATGATGCCGGAATATCTATCTCGTGAAATAAATCTTTGCAATTTCCCTTCCCAAAACACTTACCTTGCCATTTTCCGGGTTGTGTTCTACAAACTACGCTAACCAATATGTGGCATTATTTACAGGGAAGCATTCAACACCCCACCGCATTAGGCATTATATACGCAGGATTGTCTTTAATCTACCGACCGCTTGTCTTCCTCCCCACTCATGTATGGGGTCCATACAAGAATGGAACATTGATTGCAAATAATTGTCATTGAAATAATAATGCTGCCTTGCATATACGGATGAAACACCATGATGATAAAACACGTGTGTCGATTTGAACGCAGGCTTTACATTTATTACAGACCATGTGTCTACTTTGGTGGAAACATGACAAATCCGACAACTGAGTCTTACTGAGGAGGGGCAGGTGGGGGAGGGAGGAGCTACACTCTATTTAGATTAATTTTAAAAAGATACTTTGCAACATATTACCATTTCAAGAAAAAGTTAGTAATACATGTAAGTTCATCTATATATGTCTTTAAATTAGCTAAACCGGGCTTTAAACTTTACCATACAAATGCCTTCAAAACCCACTGATATACGTACCAGACGACCCTGAGAGAATATCGAGCTCTGAGGAGTGCGTTTTGCTGTGGATGGCATCGGTAATTTCACAGAAAATATATAAACTATGTTCACTCAGAAAACAAGTGGTTCAAGTAGTTAGATTCAACTGAAAAGATGAAAGGCCTGATTTTCCAGTTCCCTGACGACAATACTAACCATGTAGATTTCATCTGGCACCTGCAGGTCTGGGAGATGCGAGGCTCTGGAAGGTCATTTGCAGATGCAAAACCATACACACCATTTGTTCAGTGTCCTAATAAATGTCTAGATTAGAGAGAAGAATTGTCAAATGCCCATGTGTATTTATCTCCTAATCACTCTAAAAGTAAGCTCAAAAGATACGAATGATGCACTGTAAGACATGGCCTCTGTAAATATATTACCAGGTACCGCAACACCCATCCCTCGGAAACCTCAGTTCATTCAGACTTCTATTAAACTGAAGTATCTTGACAAACTCCTCAGTTTAATCTGAGTGAGACAAAATATGCAATGTCTATGTGGAGTACAAAAGTTAAGTCCTCATGCACAACACACTGTAAAGGTACTGGTTTTTACAAATTACCTCCAGATAACAAACTCACAACAAAAACCAGGATTAAAATATTTTAGAAATTTACAGTTTGTATGTATCCCGCTGATAATATATTTTTAAGTAGCTTTCCTAAATCATCAACGATTACCTACTAAGAAAAAACTTTTGAAGCGGCTTTTAATTTTAATGTGGCAATAAAAGCTTTTAAACAGGGTTTGAACGCCAACAACAGATGCCTCTGGTCACTTCAAGAGTCCCAAGAATGGACACAGAATATTAACACTGGTATTCTAAATTAGATTCCAAGCCAAGATTTACTCATATTTGGGCAAACACACATTACACAAAACAGATTTCAACACCAAGTGTACACTAACCCCAGCCAGTAAGCTACAAAACCTCCACAACTGTCCAAACCTAGGACCTAAAAACATAAAGTATGTTACACCACATATCAAGGCCGATATTATGGGCTCGGGAACATCCTGAAATATGTAAGTAGCTGTGTACATATGTCAAACTGTGCCAAACTTTGATTTTCTTCATGAAAGTTTTATATCGAGTTGTGTTGCTGTTGTTGTTTCTCATCAATTATCTCTAGAGTGGAAAAGCTGTCCAATCACACAAAAAGTTAAATCTTTTCAAAGGCAGTGTCTCTCCCCTTCTTGCCAAGCTGGTGAGGCTCACTGAGGAGTGATGGAGATGTGAACTACTGTCACTAATCCCTTACTCCCCACAGAGAGGGTATGACTTAAGACAACAGCCACTGCAAGGCATCATGGTAAACACTTTCTAAAAAAGCATCTGAAATTATTGAGAACGTAGGGTATGTTAAAGACATCAAAGATTGATTAACTGATATGAGTGAATTCAAGTCAGGAGGTTTCTCATGATAGTCAAATGCTCTCCAAACTCTCTGTTTTCTCCCTGATGCCATTCAGCTTTTTGGGTGAAGTACACTGTTAAGCACCAATCAAATAAGTACATGAAAATAAGAGTAAGAATATACCTGCAGTTTGAGAAGATCCTCATTACAAAGACAACATGGGCAGCCATCTTTGCTCATAGTTTGCTGATCAATTCTGATTGGCTGCGACATGACCTTTGCCCTTAAACCAAGCCCTGGTTTGGAGAACTGTAGATACTGACATGGCTGCTTCATATTGTCTGGACAATAAAATGGAGGCATGTGATCCAACCAGCTGAATCGGGCACCAAAAAACCCAGACCCTTTGGGCTGAAAACACAGCAGAGGACATGGTACATCAATAAAATATCACATAAATCCGGTTACCTACATTCTGGGATAAACCTCAGTCGTTGGGGAAGAAACTGCCTACCTTGTGATTTAAATCGTAGCATGTTGCATGAAGGTTGTTAGCTACAGAAGCATGTACATGTATGCATGCTTGGGTTTTTACAATGTGCATAACAACTTTTCATTAGGTGTGCGTGCATGTACTGTGTCTTCTTGTGGCAGTTCATGCCACTGAAGTATCATGTCGCAGACACCAGACATGACACCCAACACATTCACATTATTATAAGTATCACTTTTAAAGTCTTCCTACTTTGATGCGGATACTCTAAGCATTAGGTCACAGAAACAGACCAGACATTGTGTGATGCCGGATGTTAAGTCATGGTAAGTCAAATCAATACTACATTTTCCCTTTAATAATTACATAATAACCAAACTTCTGACTGCAAGGAATAAACAAAGTCTGTAGGTTTTCTTCACTTAAACTAAACCTAAAGTATGTACAGATGTGTGCAATGTCAATTTTGTGAACAATATGGTTATTTATTTATTTGATTGGTGTTTTACGCCGTATTCAAGAATATTTCACTTATACGACGGCGGCCAGCATTATGGTGGGAGGAAACCGGACAGAGCCCAGGGGAATCCCATGACCATCCGCATGTTGCTAGCAGACCGTCCCACGTACGGCCAGAGAGGGAGCCAGCATGAGCTGGACTTGAACTCACAGCGACCACATTGGTGAGACTCCTGGGTCATTATGCTTTTCTAACGCACTAACCAACCGAGCCATGGAGACCCTGTGAACAATTTGGTAAACACATATTTGATCGTGTTGTGCTGAATTGCATGCTGTATGAATGAAGTGTGTTACAATGAGAGAGCAGTGTAGCAACATTGCTGCAGCATACTATGAAGACTTGTAATGGTATAAAGAGGGAGTAAGTACTTGGGGTTTAACGTAGTACTGAACAGTTTTTCATATGACGATGAAGGAATCATTAGAGTAAATGTAATGACGGATTTCCACCAGTCTTGTATCTAGTGCTGCTTCACTGAGACACCTTACCGAAGGCAAGTAAGCCGCTCCACCTGTTATGGAAATAATGACAAGTTTTAACTGTCTTTGTGTGCCATTGCCCCTGACTTTGTGTGCCATAGCCCCTGACTTTGTGCCATCGCCCCTGACTTTGTGTGCCATAGCCCCTGACTTTGTGTGCCATTGCCCCTGACTTTGACATCGCCCCTGACTTTGTGCCATTGCCCCCGACTTTGACATCGCCCCTGACTTTGTGCCATTGCCCCTGACTTTGTGCCATAGCCCGATTTTGTGTGCCATTGCCCCTGACTTTGTGACATAGCCCCTGACTTTGTGCCATAGCCCCTGAATTTGTGCCATTGCCCCTGAATTTGTGCCATAGCCACTGACTTTGTGCCATTGCCCCTGACTTTGTGCCATAGTCCCTGACTTTGTGCCATAGCCCCTGACTTTGTACCATAGCCTCTGACTTTGTGTGCCATCGCCCCTGACTTTGTGTGCCATAGCCCGACTTTGTGTGCCATCGCCCCTGAATTTGTGCCATAGCCACTGACTTTGTGCCATTGCCCCTGACTTTGTGCCATAGTCCCTGACTTTGTGCCATAGTCCCTGACTTTGTGCCATAGCCTCTGACTTTGTGTGCCATCATCCCTGACTTTGTGTTCCATAGCCCCTGACTTTGTGTGCCATCGCCCCTGACTTTGTGTGCCATTGTCCCTGACTTTGTGCCATAGCCCCTGATTTTGTGCCATAGTCCCTGACTTTGTGACATAGCCCCTGACTTTGTGCCATACCCCCTGACTTTGTGCCATCGCCCCTGACTTTGTGACATAGCTCGACTTTGTGCCATCGCCCCTGACTTTGTGCCATCTCCCCTGACTTTGTGCCATAGCCCCTGACTGTGTGTGCCATAGCCCCTGACTTTGTGCCATAGCCCCTGACTTTGTGACATAGCCCGACTTTGTGCCATCGCCCCTGACTTTGTGCCATAGCCCCTGACTTTGTGCCATCTCCCCTGACTTTGTGACATAGCTCGACTTTGTGCCATTGCCCCTGACTTTGTGCCATAGCCCCTGGCTTTGTGCCATAGACCCTGACTTTGTGCCATAGCCCATGGCTTTGTGCCATAGCCCCTAATTTTGTGTGCCATAGCCCCTGATTTTGTGCCATAGTCCCTGTCTTTGTGCCATAGCCCCTGACTTTGTGCCATCGCCCCTGATTTTGTGCCATAGCCCCTGACTTTGTGTGCCATTGCCCCTGACTTTGTGCCATAGTCCCTGACTTTGTGCCATAGTCCCTGTCTTTGTGCCATAGCCCCTGACTTTGTGCCATCGCCCCTGATTTTGTGCCATAGCCCCTGACTTTGTGTGCCATTGCCCCTGACTTTGTGCCATAGCCCCTGACTTTGTGTGCCATAGCCCCTGACTTTGTGTGCCATTGCCCCTGACTTTGTGACATAGCCCCTGAATTTGTGCCATAGCCCCTGACTTTGTGCCATTGCCCCTGAATTTGTGCCATAGCCACTGACTTTATGCCATTGCCCCTGACTTTGTGCCATAGTCCCTGACTTTGTGCCATAGCCCCTGACTTTGTGCCATAGCCTCTGACTTTGTGTGCCATCACCCCTGACTTTGTGTGCCATCGCCCCTGACTTTGTGTGCCATTGCCCCTGAATTTGTGCCATTGCCCCTGACTTTGTGTCACTGCCCCTGACTTTGTGACATAGCCCCTGACTTTGTGCCATAGCCCCTGACTTTGTGTGCCATCCCCCCTGACTTTGTGCCATTGCCCCTGACTTTGTGCCATAGCCCCTGACTTTGTGCCATTGCCCCTGACTTTGTGCCACAGCCCCTGACTTTGTGCCATCGCCCCTGATAGCCCCTGACTTTGTATGCCACTGCGCCTGACTTTATGCCATCGCCCCTGACTTTGTGCCATAGCCCCTGACTTTGTGCCATCGCCCCTGACTTTGTGCCATATCCCGACTTTGTGTTCCATCGCCCCTGACTTTGTGCCATAGCCCCTGAGTTTGTGCCATATCCCGACTTTGTGTTCCATCGCCCCTGACTTTGTGCCATAGCCCCTGACTTTGTGCCATAGCCCCTGACTTTGTGTGCCATTGCCCCTGACTTTGTGTGCTATTGCCCCTGACTTTGTGCCATAGCCCGACAGCCCCTGACTTTGTGTGCCATTGCCCCTGACTTTATGCCATCGACCCTGACTTTGTGCCACAGACCCTGACTTTGTACCATAGCCTCTGACTTTGTGTGCCATCGCCCCTGACTTTGTGTGCCATAGCCCGACTTTGTGTGCCATCGCCCCTGAATTTGTGCCATAGCCACTGACTTTGTGCCATTGCCCCTGACTTTGTGCCATAGTCCCTGACTTTGTGCCATAGTCCCTGACTTTGTGCCATAGCCTCTGACTTTGTGTGCCATCATCCCTGACTTTGTGTTCCATAGCCCCTGACTTTGTGTGCCATCGCCCCTGACTTTGTGTGCCATTGTCCCTGACTTTGTGCCATAGCCCCTGATTTTGTGCCATAGTCCCTGACTTTGTGACATAGCCCCTGACTTTGTGCCATACCCCCTGACTTTGTGCCATCGCCCCTGACTTTGTGACATAGCTCGACTTTGTGCCATCGCCCCTGACTTTGTGCCATCTCCCCTGACTTTGTGCCATAGCCCCTGACTGTGTGTGCCATAGCCCCTGACTTTGTGCCATAGCCCCTGACTTTGTGACATAGCCCGACTTTGTGCCATCGCCCCTGACTTTGTGCCATAGCCCCTGACTTTGTGCCATCTCCCCTGACTTTGTGACATAGCTCGACTTTGTGCCATTGCCCCTGACTTTGTGCCATAGCCCCTGGCTTTGTGCCATAGACCCTGACTTTGTGCCATAGCCCCTGGCTTTGTGCCATAGCCCCTAATTTTGTGTGCCATAGCCCCTGATTTTGTGCCATAGTCCCTGTCTTTGTGCCATAGCCCCTGACTTTGTGCCATCGCCCCTGATTTTGTGCCATAGCCCCTGACTTTGTGTGCCATTGCCCCTGACTTTGTGCCATAGTCCCTGACTTTGTGCCATAGTCCCTGTCTTTGTGCCATAGCCCCTGACTTTGTGCCATCGCCCCTGATTTTGTGCCATAGCCCCTGACTTTGTGTGCCATTGCCCCTGACTTTGTGCCATAGCCCCTGACTTTGTGTGCCATAGCCCCTGACTTTGTGTGCCATTGCCCCTGACTTTGTGACATAGCCCCTGAATTTGTGCCATAGCCCCTGACTTTGTGCCATTGCCCCTGAATTTGTGCCATAGCCACTGACTTTATGCCATTGCCCCTGACTTTGTGCCATAGTCCCTGACTTTGTGCCATAGCCCCTGACTTTGTGCCATAGCCTCTGACTTTGTGTGCCATCACCCCTGACTTTGTGTGCCATCGCCCCTGACTTTGTGTGCCATTGCCCCTGAATTTGTGCCATTGCCCCTGACTTTGTGTCACTGCCCCTGACTTTGTGACATAGCCCCTGACTTTGTGCCATAGCCCCTGACTTTGTGTGCCATCCCCCCTGACTTTGTGCCATTGCCCCTGACTTTGTGCCATAGCCCCTGACTTTGTGCCATTGCCCCTGACTTTGTGCCACAGCCCCTGACTTTGTGCCATCGCCCCTGATAGCCCCTGACTTTGTATGCCACTGCGCCTGACTTTATGCCATCGCCCCTGACTTTGTGCCATAGCCCCTGACTTTGTGCCATCGCCCCTGACTTTGTGCCATATCCCGACTTTGTGTTCCATCGCCCCTGACTTTGTGCCATAGCCCCTGAGTTTGTGCCATATCCCGACTTTGTGTTCCATCGCCCCTGACTTTGTGCCATAGCCCCTGACTTTGTGCCATAGCCCCTGACTTTGTGTGCCATTGCCCCTGACTTTGTGTGCTATTGCCCCTGACTTTGTGCCATAGCCCGACAGCCCCTGACTTTGTGTGCCATTGCCCCTGACTTTATGCCATCGACCCTGACTTTGTGCCACAGACCCTGACTTTGTGCCATAGCCCCTGACTTTGTGCCCAACAATTTTTTGAGCTGCGTTGATCCGCATGAATGGCTTGTGAATGTTGCTTTTATTTGGAAGAAATTTTTAAGAAATTAAATGCAAAAACTAGTTTTGTGCAGGGGAGGGAGGCGGGTGTCATCTTAGATAAGATCCCTCTAAAATGACATCTTAAACCACAGGAGTAGAAATCATGTGATATTGAAAACCATGTATTTATAGGCCAGGAGAACAAAGAATTGGAGCATATACAGCGTATATTATACAGACTACAGACATGCTTCTGATACTTGTTGCATCAAAGCTACCTGCACTATTATGTGTAGTTACATGGTCACTCTATAGATAGATACGGCAATATACACATCCCCCACATGCCCTGTGCTGTCCAATGTAAATACTGGATGATACGGGGCAAAGTGTATTACTATGTACAAGTTTTCGATCAAGAGCTGGTTGTTTCCTCTGCGTTTTTAATTTACATGTATTTGATTGTCTGGTTTAGTTTTTCCTAATATTTCCCTCAGGAACATTTTGCTTTAAATACTAGGCCATAATCAGCTTGCTGGTGTTGATCACATACTCAGTTAGCTGGTGTTGATCACATATTCAGTTAGCTGGTGTTGATCACATAATCAGTTAATTGGTGTTGAATCAGTTAACTGGTGTTGATCACATAATCAGTTAGCTGGTGTCGATCACATAATCAGTTAGCTGGTGTTGATCACATAATCAGCTAACTGGTGTTGATCACATAATCAGTTAGCTGGTGTTGATCACATAATCAGCTAACTGGTGTTGATCACATAATCAGTTAACTGGTGTTGATCACATAATCAGTTAGCTGGTGTTGATCACATAATCAGCTAACTGGTGTTGATCACATAATCAGTTAGCTGGCGTTGATCACATAATCAGCTAACTGGTGTTGATCACATAATCAGTTAACTGGTGTTGATCACATAATCAGTTAGCTGGTGTTGATCACATAATCAGCTAACTGGTGTTGATCACATAATCAGTTAACTGGTGTTGATCACATAATCAGTTAGCTGGCGTTGATCACATCTGAGTGAGTGCTTGGGGTTTACTGAACACATCTGAAGATGTACTGTTGTAAGTTTTTCACTGAACTGAAGAAAGACAGATGGGTACCATAGTGAACTGTGGAACAGGAAAGTTTCTGGATTTAGGTGGCTTCCATTCCATCAGCCTCATCAGATAGATGTCACAAAGCAATGTCTACAATGAAAACAATGACAAATGACCAAACAGAATAGTGCATTTTTAAAAGCAAATAGAAATTTGTTAATTTTGGTGCTAAAACTGACATTATTCCAGGAGGATATCTATCTTCCTACTGAATCTTCTCACACCTCTCCAAGTTGAATCAGGTAAAATAGCTTTTCAAATAACTCTAACAATATGAGGCTGATTTCTTTAAACTGTACCAAAAGTTATCAATAAAAGGTTTGTACTAAAATGCTACGTACCGCTGCTTCATCAAATATTTTTTGTCGCCTTTCATCTGTTGACAGAAATAATGACAGTTTATAAGTACCTATAAAGAAAATGGCACACTATTAACAGCATGACATGTCGGTAAAGAGTGAAAAGTATAGATACGAAACCAACATTTTAATTTTAGTTTTACTTCAACATTCAGAAATTAAATACACAACAAATTCAGAAAACAATTAATTTTACAATATGTCATAATATATCCGAAATATACAGCTATACAAAACTGAGTATCCATTTGCAAATAGATTTATGTTCATAGAAACTGCCACATACTGTAAACTTTATTCTCCTTTTATTACACATGTACAAGAGCCTGTCATTAAGATGTACTACAGGCTGTAATATCAGACACAACACTGCAGGCTATAATATCAGACACAGCACAGCAGGCTGTAATATCAGACACAGCACTGTAGGCTGTAATATCAAACACAGCACAGCAGGCTGTAATATCAGACACAGCACTGCAGGCTGTAATATCAGACACAGCACTGCAGGCTGTAATATCAGACAAAGCACTGCAGGCTGTAGTATCATACACAGCACTGCAGGCTGTAATATCAGACACAGCACTGCAGGTTGTAATATCAGACACAGCACTGCAGGCTGTAATATCAGACACAGCACTGTAGGCTGTAATATCAAACACAGCACTACAGGCTGTAATATCAAACACAGCACTACAGGCTGTAATATCAGACACAGCACTGCAGGCTGTAATATCAGACAAAGCACTGCAGGCTGTAGTATCATACACAGCACTGCAGGCTGTAATATCAGACACAGCACTGCAGGCTGTAATATCAGACACAGCACTGCAGGCTGTAATATCAGACACAGCACTGCAGGCTGTAATATCAGACACAGCACTGCAGGCTGCAATATCAGACAAAGCACTGCAGGCTGTAGTATCATACACAGCACTGCAGGCTGTAATATCAGACACATCAGATAAGGCAAACATTAGCTTGAAGTGGTGTGTTTCCTGCTGGTTGGGACAGCTGTGGAGCAGCTCTATTTGTTGTTTTGTTGTTGCTTTTTGTATGTATGAATGTGTGTCACTTTACCTTTCCAACTATGCGATGATTTATCCGGTTTTCTATATACTGATGTACATGTATTTGTTGATTGGACTCTGAAGTACATGTGTCTTATATACTGTTTTCTCTGCGAAGGCCTTGGGGAAGAAGACTTTCATTATGAGCTACTTTCAATAAATATAGATATTTTTGTTATTATTATAATTATTATTATTATACAGATTGCATGGGCTCACCATTTATCAGAGTTTCCAAGTACTCCTTCACATGAGTATTCCTGTGGACTTCTGACTGGTAAACATTACTCTGAGTGAAAAACAAAGAAACAAAATTACACACTTAACACAGAAATATTAACTATGTTTATCAGAAATTTTGGTACAGTTTCTTTTAGCTTTCTACATGTTAAAGTTTTAGATGAGATTTGTGGTCATCCAGAAACGTCTTTTCAAGGAACATGGCAGAGATCACTATAAAAATGTAGACAGATCTGAAGCTATGTTATATAGTGAAGGTCAACTTTTGTATGGAACTTCTCACGGTTTGCTATTTACTGCTCAATATTGTCGGGTCACATTAATTTCTCAACATTTTTATGTAGCCATTCATCAGAATTAACTGTTGAGTAAGACGGGGGAATGTAATCTTACTGTACACGAACCTTCATAACACTTATTCCAAGGTATGTAAACTTTGACTTCTCAACCTGACTATGGTCGTGGGTTTCCCTGGGGCTGCGCCCGGTTTTCTCCCACTGTAACTGTGGCTGCTATCGTATCGTAAAGTCAAATATTCTTGAGTACGGCATAAAACACCATTCAAATAAATAAATAAATTCAAACTGACTAAAAAATAACTGTACTTATCAAGGATTCCTACCTTGAGTAAAGTCAGCGCCATGTCAACAGGAATAATGGCTGAGTCCTGAAGCGCCACAAGGATTGTGATGAAAACCGGAGAAAAATGCTGCCTCATCAACTGTAAATGACACAGAGATTCAGTTAGGTTTGAAAACAATGAGTTAGCACATGACATGTAGTGACTAGAGTTTAGGCAAATGGCTGACTTAAAACAGAACTCCAAACACTGCATTGTGTGCTCACATGTAGGCACAATTTTTTTGGCTAGATGTCTCCACAGTATACGATGATTTGGAAGGGCTAATGAACAATTCATACATTCAATATACACCACAAGACTCTGATCTGTACGCCATAGAACAGATGTATGAAATGATTTCAGCCTCAATGTGTTAATAGTACTTACTCAGTGTTCTTGCATGCTTGACTGGTTTAAAAACTGAACAAGATCAATAGAGTTTTAGGTCTCACAGGTGGTTCATCAACAAAAATTTCTACCCTTGACCATTTTGGTATTACATAAAAAGTTGATCAAAGACTATAAATCTCATGTTTTACTCCCTTCAGTGCGCGTAAAAAATGCAATTCATGTTTGTGCACGTGTTACCATTCTTAACGTTTCTTGAGACAAATCTTTTTATTTACCCTAAAAATACCACACAAGTGCAATGTAAATGGAATACCCCTTTCACGTGACTGTGCTTACATGAATGCAAAAATCTAAGCTCAATACATTTTGGACATTTTCAGATAACATCTCCAACATTTACCTCTGACATTTAATAAAACATTGATTCCAATACACAAGATTACCTCATGCAGGGACTCAACAATAAAATTTCCCCTCTGCAGTATTTTGCTTTACAAGTATGTGAGGCCTGAGATACCACCTTTAACATTTACCTTAACATTCTGTTAACCTGTATGCATGTAGTACACCCATGTCTATGCTCAGGGCATGTCATTAGCTCTGACTGTACTTTGTACTGCTGAGCTTAAAAGATTTGTCACATGACTCCATCCTATTTCCCAAATTTCATCAAAATATAAAGGTATGTAAGACAGATATGGAAACTCCAGAGAAGAAAAGGCCTTACTTGGGACAAGGGAGATAACTCCATGGTGCCTGTGTGGAGAAGTTGTGGATTTTCTACACACATTCGGATGACATCAGCCTGCAACATAAATCATGAATGTGTAACACTGCTTTTAAATAATCATACTCACATTTCTCATTTTTCTTTTAATGATTTACTTGCCACTTACTATGTAAATATTACATAGCAATTTTCTGCAAAGCAGAGTGACACAATAACAGCTGGTATATGTTGATCAGGTTTATATTAAATTCATTTAATTTCAGTTTGAGAATCTACACATCTAGCCATCTGTCATCATTTCATTCATTTGCATGTTTTAGAGTTACACTCACCTTTGAGACAGTACTTAATGCAGACAGAGCTTTGTCAGGTTCACACAGCCTCAGGTTAAGGACAGCTGAACACAGCAAATCAGTACACCTATCAATACAGCAAAAATAGAGAGACATAGACTGGCTACTCAAGCCTGTACCACACACAGCAAATCAGTACACCTATCAATACTGCAAAAATAGAGAGACATAGACTGGCTACTCAAGCCTGTACCACACACAGCAAATCAGTACACCTATCAATACAGCAAAAACAGAGAGACACAGACTGGTTACTCAAGCTGGTACCAAACACAACAAATCAGTACACCTATCAATACTGCAAAAACAGAGAGACATAGACTGGTTACTCAAGCCTGTACCACACACAGCAAATCAGTACACCTATCAATATCACAAAAATAGAGACACAGACTGGCTACTCAAGCCTGTACCACACACAGCAAATCAGTACACCTATCAATATCACAAAAATAGAGACACAGACTGGCTACTCAAGCTGGTACCACACACAGCAAAATGTTATCACCTTGCAATAGAAATGGACACAATCACAAGATTTAGAACAAATAACTGCTTGCAGAATGTCCAAATCTAGAGCAACTGAAGAATGAAAAAAGTATTTTTGTAAGTAACTGTCGGTAAACATCAGGGCTAGCTGACATCATCGATGAATATACTGTACAGGTTTTTCCACTCTCTTGTACAATAAAGGGTAATCAGCATGAGGCAAGTAAAGAAAAACTTACAAACTTTCTGCATAGAAATAAAAACTAATGTGGTACTACTGACTGAACTTTTCAACAAAATAAATCCTGTTGACAAAAACACATAATCTAAAATCAGAATTTTTCATCTGGTAAAAGTCAAGAAAATTGTGTCTCTTCCATAAACAACAATTTAGTCTAATTTACCGTTTGTGTGCATGATGTAGGATATCTAACTCTCTGTCAAGAATGAGTGTCAAAGTTTCAAATCTGTCTTTTATACCAACGGGTGTTCTGCAGTGCAGCCATCTGTTGTCCACAGTCTTCTCCTGTTATTGTATAAGATCATCAAAGTATCCTTTGTGAATATATTCATTCAGTATTGTTATTATAAACCTTTATAACTGTTTAATGCAATGCTGTATTGAAAATGTGCATCATTCATCTATCTTTGTTTCTAGGACGTTGTGACATTACTATTGTTGTGAGTATTTCATGTACTAACAAAAAAATAAGCTATTGTGTTTTGAGTAACTTATACCCGGTCCAAATTTGTGCAGTTTGTTTCTGGTCGATCAACTTCATGTAGTTAATCTGATAACTTTCAGTAGATCAAAAACCTTTGCAGGGCATAAAATCTATTACTGTACAAGGCTCATGTCACTACTCTGTACAATACAATACTTCAACACCAAATGTATATCATAGATTTCACATTATTTTTAGGAAGTACCTGTGTTTCTTCTCAACATTAGCACTGTCACGTATGTTATCCTCTACTAGTGAAATGGCTTTAGCTGAAAATGCAAATGAGTAAGGTGCATGAGTAAGGTCAAATGGCACTGAAGAGAGTGAATAACAAGCATATTCAGAGAAATTTATACCACCAGCTTGGGTTCAGGTTTCACAAAGTGAACCTCCACATAAAATGTCTTCAAAATTGGTCAACATATTGGAAGAGTTACTGCACAGAAACCCAAGGAATGTGTAGCCTCGCATTTGCTGAAATGGGGGGAGAATAGACACATACACAGAAGACAACAGCTCTATGTAATTGTAACTTTACATACAAGGATGGCTGACTATTAACACAGTTTGTTATGGGGGGAGAATCACCAAAGTTGCTACAAAAAAAGAAACAAAATATCACTCAAAGCTAAGAACTGCAAACTCTCATTGTTTCATCAGCAAAAAAAATATTTATGGTGAAAAGACAAGACATGATTTAACTATAAACAATAAACTCCAATGTAAGGTTGTTGATTTTCAGAATACAAAGACAACTTACCAGTATCAAAGTTTTGGTATTTGCCGAACATAATTACTTTGGAGAGGTTGGAAGGATCAGCCTCCGCATAGCACTTGAGGATTATGTCACAGTACTCCTGTCAAAGACAATATTATAATACAGAAGATTGGACAGGGCAGTCGAAGGAGACTCAGTGTAGTGCTTGAGGATTGTGTCACAGTACTCTTGTCAAAGACAATATTATAATACAGAAGATTGGACAGGACAGGGGAAGGAGACTCAGTGTAGTGCTTGAGGATTGTGTCACAGTACTCCTGTCAAAGACAATATTGTCATACAGAAGATTGGACAGGGCAGTCGAAGGAGACTCAGTGTAGTGCTTGAGGATTGTGTCACAGTACTCCTGTCAAAGACAATATTATGACACAGAAGATTGGACAGGACAGGGGAAGGAGACTCAGTGTAGTGCTTGAGGATTGTGTCACAGTACTCTTGTCAAAGACAATATTGTCATACAGAAGATTGGACAGGACAGGACAGGGGAAGGAAACTCAGTGTAGTGCTTGAGGATTGTGTCACAGTACTCCTCTCAAAGACAATATTATGATACAGAAGATTGGACAGGACAGGGGAAGGAGACTCAGTGTAGTACTTGAGGATTGTGTCACAGTATTCCTCTCAAAGACAATATTATGATACCGAAGACTGGACAGGACAGGGGAAGGGGACTCAGTGTAGTACTTGAGGATTGTGTCACAGTACTCCTGTCAAAGACAGTATTATGATACAGAAGATTGGACAGGACAGGGGAAGGAGACTCAGTGTAGTGCTTGAGGATTGTGTCACAGTACTCCTGTCAAAGACAATATTATAATACAGAAGATTGGACAGGACAGGGGAAGGAGACTCAGTGTAGTACTTGAGGATTGTGTCACAGTACTCCTGTCAAAGACAATATTATGATACAGAAGATTGGACAGGACAGGGGAAGGAGACTCAGAGTATAACTTGAGGATTGTGTCACAGTACTCCTGTCAAAGACAATATTATGATACAGAAGATTGGACAGGACAGGGGAAGGAGACTCAGTGTAGTACTTGAGGATTGTGTCACAGTACTCTTGTCAAAGACAATATTGTCATACAGAAGATTGGACAGGACAGGGGAAGGAGACTCAGTGTAGTGCTTGAGGATTGTGTCACAGTACTCCTGTCAAAGACAATATTATGATACAGAAGATTGGACAGGACAGGGGAAGGAGACTCAGTGTAGTGCTTGAGGATTGTGTCACAGTACTCCTGTCAAAGACAATATTATGATACAGAAGATTGGACAGGACAGGGGAAGGAGACTCAGTGTAGTGCTTGAGGATTGTGTCACAGTACTCCTGTCAAAGACAATATTATGATACAGAAGATTGGACAGGACAGGGGAAGGAGACTCAGTGTAGTGCTTGAGGATTGTGTCACAGTACTCCTGTCAAAGACAATATTATGATACAGAAGATTGGACAGGACAGGGGAAGGAGACTCAGTGTAGTGCTTGAGGATCGTGTCACAGTACTCCTGTCAAAGACAATATTATGATACAGAAGATTGGACAGGACAGGGGAAGGAGACTCAGTGTAGTGCTTGAGGATTGTGTCACAGTACTCCTGTCAAAGACAATATTATGATACAGAAGATTGGACAGGACAGGGGAAGGAGACTCAGTGTAGTGCTTGAGGATCGTGTCACAGTACTCCTGTCAAAGACAATATTGTCACACAGGGGATGAGAGAGGTTTAAAGGGTCTGCCTCAATTAGCACAAAATAACAAGAGCCTGGTTTTTGATTCCTGGCAATTGTAGCAAACCTTATCAACAGGAGTTGTCTGACACACAGTATTTGCTTGTTTATTTGTTGAATCAGGATTTAACCTCACATTCAACATTCTTCCAGTCATGTCCTGGCCGTTTCTCCTTGTAGCAGGTCAGACCCATTGCAAACATACTTACAGTGCTGCCACACTGAAACACCATGTTGAAGACACCAAAATAACAATACACCATGTTGGAGACACCAAATAACAATACACCAATCATAGCTTTAGCTAGTGGGGTGTCTCAGTGTCTTTGAGATGGCCTATTCTGACAAAACAAAGGAAATAGGAGAAAATTGGAAATGAGACGACGTGATTTTAAAGGCTGCCTAAATCTATGACACCAAGACCCATTATACTGACACTGGACTAAACAGTGCTAGGTGCATGTAACTTACAAGGAGGGCCTCAAAGGCTGCCTAAATCTACGACACCAAGTCCCATTATACTGACACTGGACTGAACAGTGCTAGGTGCATGTAACTTACAAGGAGGGCCTCAAAGGCTGCCTAAATCTACGACACCAAGTCCCATTATACTGACACTGGACTGAACAGTGCTAGGTGCATGTAACTTACAAGGAGGGCCTCAAAGGCTGCCTAAATCTATGACACCAAGTCCCATTATACTGACGCATTGCTCATGTGGAACAGAATAGCTGAGGAATGAGCAAAGCTCATGTGGAACAGAACGGTTGAGGAATGAGGGTAAGCTCATGTGGAACAGAACGGTTGAAGAATGAGGGTACCCCCATGTGGAACAGAACGGTTGAGGAATGAGGGTAACCTCATGTGGAACAGAACGGTTGAGGAATGAGGGTACGCTCATGTGGAACAGAACAGTTGAGGAATGAGGGTAAGCTCATGTGGAACAGAACGGTTGAGGAATGAGGGTAAGCTCATGTGGAACAGAACGGTTGAGGAATGAGGGTAACCTCATGTGGAACAGAGCGGTTGAGGAATGAGGGTACGCTCATGTGGAACAGAATGGTTGAGGAATGAGGGTAAGTTCATGTGGAACAGAACGGTTGAGGAATGAGGGTACGCTCATGTGGAACAGAACGGTTGAGGAATGAGGGTACGCTCATGTGGAACAGAACGGTCGGGGAATGAGGGTAACCTCATGTGGAACAGAACGGTTGAGGAATGAGGGTAAGCTCATGTGGAACAGAACAGTTGAGGAATGAGGGTAACCTCATGTGGAACAGAACGGTTGAGGAATGAGGGTACGCTCATGTGGAACAGAACGGTTGAGGAATGAGGGTAAGCTCATGTGGAACAGAACGGTTGAGGAATGAGGGTACGCTCATGTGGAACAGAACGGTCGGGGAATGAGGGTAAGCTCATGTGGAACAGAACGGTTGAGGAATGAGGGTAAGCTCATGTGGAACAGAACGGTTGAGGAATGAGGGTAAGCTCATGTGGAACAGAACGGTTGAGGAATGAGGGTGCGCTCATGTGGAACAGAACGGTTGAGGAATGAGGGTAAGCTCATGTGGAACAGAATGGGTGAGGAATGAAGGTAAGTTCATGTGGAATAGAATGATTGAGGAATGAGGGTAACCTCATGTGGAACAGCACAGTTAAGAAACCAAGGTAAGCTTATGTAGAACAGAATGGGTGAGGAATGAAGGTAAGTTCATGTGGAACAGAACGGTTGAGGAAGAAGGGTAAGCTCATGTATAACAGAACAGTTGAAATCATGGAGTTATTTAAGTTATTTTGCAGGAGGCCTAATAAGATATAAATTATTTTATAAGCAGAAAAAGTATGGTACTAAATGCAAATGTTTATGTCTGTGTCACGTTGGTGTATCATATTAAAATTTTCAGCTCTGACTTTAAAGATTCTCACGGAAACCATAAATATGGAGTCCCTAGTTGAACATGCATATCCCATGTAGATTTTATCATTCAACATATATTTCAAACTTACTGTTTTTATTTCTCGCTCTGATTTGTCTTCAAACAGAATATAGTTCAGGTAATTCATCAGTCCTTGTCCAAAGCCATCTATAGAAGTCTGAAACAAATAATTTGGCAAACTTATCGTACAATGTGGTATATGTACCAAACAGCTTTGTCCAGCATTATACAAATGCTACAAATGCTGACCACATGTCATTGTCAGGACACTTATATCTGCTTACGATACTTTGTAAATTCCACTTCTTTTTGTACATGCAGTACAAACTTTATCCGCTATTTATTTAAATCATTTACTTTCTATTTTTTCCATTATTTTTTTCATTACTTTTGACTTTACCTTATTATTCTTTCATTTAACTAATATTATTATCATATTCATTATTATTATTGTATGTACTGTATGGTGTTGGAGCCTGTTTTTGTTGGCTCTGCAAGACAATAGCCAAACACATGCATATCTGTACATGTATGTCATGTCTGGTCTCCTCATGTAAGGTCCATGGTTTGCTCATTTTTAGAATCCAGAATAAGGTAGAATGATACTTCGTACACGTGCATAACACCTGCCCCTGAGCTACCTTTTGATAACGCGGTCAGCTACATGCGCGTAACACCTGCCCCTGAGCTACCTTTTGATAACGCGGTCAGCTACAGGTGTGTATGACCTGCCTCTGAGCCACCTTTTGATAACGCGGTCAGCTACACGTGCGTAACACCTGCCTCTGAGCTACCTTTTGATAACGCGGTCAGCTACAGGTGTGTAAGACCTGCCTCTGAGCCACCTTTTGATAACGCGGTCAGCTACAGGTGTGTAACACCTGCCTCTGAGCCACCTTTTGATAACGCGGTCAGCTACACGTGTGTAACACCTGCCTCTGAGCTACCTTTTGATAACGCGGTCAGCTACATGTGCATAACACCTGCCTCTGAGCTACCTTTTGATAATGCGGTCAGCTACAGGTGCGTAACACCTGCCTCTGAGCTACCTTTTGATAATGCGGTCAGCTTCACGTGTGTAACACCTGCCTCTGAACTACCTTTTGATAACGCAGTCAGCTACACTAGTGTAACACCTGCCTCTGAGCTACCTTTTGATAACGCGGTCAGCTACAGGTGTGTAAGACCTGCCTCTGAGCCACCTTTTGATAACGCGGTCAGCTACACGTGTGTAACACCTGCCTCTGAGCCACCTTTTGATAACGCGGTCAGCTACAGGTGTGTAACACCTGCCTCTGAGCCACCTTTTGATAACGCGGTCAGCTACACGTGTGTAACACCTGCCTCTGAGCTACCTTTTGATAACGCGGTCAGCTACACGTGCGTAACACCTGCCTCTGAGCTACCTTTTGATAATGCGGTCAGCTACAGGTGCGTAACACCTGCCTCTGAGCTACCTTTTGATAATGCGGTCAGCTTCACGTGTGTAACACCTGCCTCTGAACTACCTTTTGATAACGCAGTCAGCTACACTAGCGTAACACCTGCCTCTGAGCTACCTTTTGATAACGCGGTCAGCTACAGGTGTGTAACACCTGCCTCTGAGCCACCTTTTGATAACGCGGTCAGCTACACGTGTGTAACACCTGCCTCTGAGCTACCTTTTGATAACGCGGTCAGCTACAGGTGTGTAACACCTGCCTCTGAGCTACCTTTTGATAATGCGGTCAGCTACAGGTGCGTAACACCTGCCTCTGAGCTACCTTTTGATAATGCGGTCAGCTTCACGTGTGTAACACCTGCCTCTGAACTACCTTTTGATAACGCAGTCAGCTACACTAGTGTAACACCTGCCTCTGAGCTACCTTTTGATAACGCGGTCAGCTACAGGTGTGTAAGACCTGCCTCTGAGCCACCTTTTGATAACGCGGTCAGCTACAGGTGTGTAACACCTGCCTCTGAGCCACCTTTTGATAACGCGGTCAGCTACACGTGTGTAACACCTGCCTCTGAGCTACCTTTTGATAACGCGGTCAGCTACATGTGCGTAACACCTGCCTCTGAGCTACCTTTTGATAATGCGGTCCGCTACAGGTGCGTAACACCTGCCTCTGAGCTACCTTTTGATAATGCGGTCAGCTTCACGTGTGTAACACCTGCCTCTGAACTACCTTTTGATAACGAAGTCAGCTACACTAGTGTAACACCTGCCTCTGAGCTACCTTTTGATAACGCGGTCAGCTACACGTGTGTAACACCTGCCTCTGAGCCACCTTTTGATAACGCGGTCAGCTACACGTGTGTAACACCTGCCTCTGAGCTACCTTTTGATAACGCGGTCAGCTACAGGTGTGTAACACCTGCCTCTGAGCTACCTTTTGATAACGCGGTCAGCTACAGGTGCGTAACACCTGCCTCTGAGCTACCTTTTGATAACGCGGTCAGCTACAGGTGTGTAAGACCTGCCTCTGAGCCACCTTTTGATAACGCCGTCAGCTACAGGTGTGTAACACCTGCCTCTGAGCTACCTTTTGATAACGCGGTCAGCTACAGGTGTGTAACACCTGCCTCTGAGCTACCTTTTGATAATGCGGTCAGCTACACTAGTGTAACACCTGCCTCTGAGCTACCTTTTGATAACGCAGTCAGCTACACTTGTGTAAGACCTGCCTCTGAGCCACCTTTTGATAACGCGGTCAGCTACAGGTGTGTAAGACCTGCCTCTGAGCGACCTTTTGATAACGCAGTCAGCTACACTTGTGCAACACCTGCCTCTGAGCTACCTTTTGATAACGCGATCAGCTACACGTGTGTAACACCTGCCTCTGTGCTACCTTTTGATAACCCTGTCAGCTACACCTGTACAACACCTGCCTCTGTGCTAGTTTTCGATAACCCTGTCAGCTACTTAACACCTGTGTCTGATGTGGGAGTTACCTTGCTGATCTGTTGGTGGAGGACGGCTTGTCTGAGTATATCCTCAGGGGTCAGACCTGACATCAGGTAGTAGGGTAAGGCCAGCCTCCACTCCCCACACCCAGGCCTGTCATGTCAGAGAATTGGAATTATTATTTCTGGACACATCAGTTGCTGAAAGTTTAAATATCCACCAGGACTAATCAGGTATTGAAATATGATTTTTTTTCCTGGGCAAAAATTTCTCCGCAGGTACATATGTGTTTCGCATCTGTTTAAAGGTCTAAATACCATGCTTTTTTCTAACAACGACAAAACTCCAGTTCTAGTTTCGATATTCTGAATTTCGACTCCAAAATATTTGTGCAATTTTAATGAATAGCATGCTAATACACAAGTGTGACCCTGTGACAGACAACTGTCATTCAGAAAAATTACCTGTCGCAGGCATCCTATTTCTTCACCGCTGATTAATTAATTCATCCGTTTAAAAGGGAAAGATAAAATGAACCCGGAAAAAAATTCTAGCAATTTAAAAAGCCTCTCCACCAATCAAACTGCACTAATTTGATCAATCCTGGACAGCACTGTTGCAGGCGAGTTTACCCAAGGTTCTTATTATACAGGAATGGTTCACATGTACTTACTGTGAGTAGTAATCCCCTAGCAAGGCACAGCACTCAGACAACAAATCTAACACCTTAAGCTCATCAGTGTTACTCTCCATTAGATACGATTTTAGCGCTATGAATCCCTCTAGCAGAAGATGAAGGTAAGTAGGGGGAGACGACTCTTGGTTCTTTGTACCCAACATAACCTGCATGAAGAAAAATAGATTTCTTTGACCACACATAAATAAAATTAAAGCTGTTAAAGTTCCTTACAGGGATACCGGTGGCCAATCATCAAGGCCCAACTGAACGTCAAATAAAAAAACACTATGAAAGTAATGTTCTAAACTAATTTGCCAGAAAAGTTAAGCTATGGCAAACATCTGCGTTACAACATATGCTAACACACAAAACGACAAATGGCTCGATTTAACTGTCAAAGTACATAGACAATGGACAATTCAACAACTTCAACCTGCATGTACAAACTGTAACCGTATTTACAAACAACATCGAGAAAAAGCATAACAAAAATAAAAAATCAACTGGGTTAGAAGCCTAAACTATCAGATATCGTATACAATGTGTTCAGTGCTGAAGACCACCACAGCATCTAGCCCTTATTAGTCCTTTGCAACCACCGCACCTGGTTCAGTACATATCCTTCAGGTTGCTTGAGACATGGTGTGCAATCACCCCACTCTAGTGTCCCATCTGGTTTACATTTGTCAAGTCAGTTCTGACAGCAGGTGAGGACAGAGTGCATGCAGCTGACAGGAAATGTAAAGATAAAGATATGAAATTTTGGTCTAAATAATTAGAAGGAATAAGCCGTGTTGTGTGTTGTTTTGTTTAAAAAAAATTGTAAGTCTAAAGCCATGGCATATGGTTTCGTAGTTACATTTCTGTACGGCATCCTAAAGTCCGTCTCTTCCTTATGGGTATGTAAGGTGAAATAAAACAGGAAACCGCGATATTTCTTTAACGGTTGAATTTAGCATAATAAGAGTTACATTTTTTGTGCTCGTCATGACACAAGCTACACATGTCGACAGAACTTGTTGGTATATTTGGACATGGCACATAGGTATGGGGGAATGCCGTTGTGATTGTTGAGAATTACCCATAATGCATTGCAAACAGGCCTATCATACGTCCAAACATTCAAAATTGTCTGTTGATATCTTTGGATAGGAGGGAGAGTTGTTCATTTCTCGGTCTGAGTGACAAGCGGCCACCTATGTGGCAAGCTACCTGCAGCACATGTATAGTAATACAGTTACCTCTGAAGTCTATGTTAAATACACAGGCTTACACTTCTATTTCTGAAGTACGATGGCGTCATTTAAACATTTCTAGCGAGAACACTGCTGATCGTAGTTCAAATCCCTTGACGCTGACCAGAAACTACGTCTTGGGCTACAATTTGGTGCAAGTTTCTAGCAACATTTCTAGCAACTATAGTTCTCGAGTTACAGGTCGTTGAAATTATGTAACTGAAAAAAGTTTTTTGACTACATTTCAAAAAGTTACAAAGACAGGCAAAATCTGAAAGCAGATTTGGAATCAGCATTGCTATATACATCAGAATACATGAAAACATAATCAAAATTGGACACTTTCTATGATGTCATAACTTCGAAAAAAGTCTAGCTTCCAAAGCTTTTGAAGAATGTCCAAGATGTCAAATGTCAAAAGAATCCGTTCACTGATTCTTGAGAAGAAGATTTATAAAAGTTATGATAAAAATCCAAGATGGCAGCCATGTCATGTGACCAAAGTTAACCAAAAAAAGTCAAAATTTGCCTTGTGACCTTGATCCTTCAATCACCAAATTTCAACAACATTCAATAATAGCTGAGAACAAAAGACAGAAAGAAAATACAATATTGTAAAGTTGATGCCTGATCCCATGGTAAACTGCAGAGCAAACTTTCGAGAATATTGTGTAAAAACCACAGTTGGAATAATTCTTTGAAATTCACTCTCCTGAGGTCAAGATGGTTAATCTAATTGTGCAGTTTTTAGAGTTGACCTACTTTTGCACTAGGTTCAATGGTAATGTTAAGTGTCAGTAGATTTGCTCTGTAGCTGGCCCACAATATTATGGTTACACTTTCTAATGATTAAAAAGAATAATTCTCAAAATTTCAAAAAGCTAACTGCCCAGTTGGCCAACCCCACAAACACCAGGAAAAGTGACACTGCACAAACACCAGGAAAAGTGACACCCCACAAACACCAGGAAAATGACACCCCACAAACCACCAGGAAAAGTGACACCCCACAAACACCAGGAAAAGTGACACTGCACAAACACCAGGAAAAGTGACACCCCACAAACACCAGGAAAAGTGACACCCAAGAAACACCAGGAAAAGTGACACCCCCACAAGCACCGGGAAAAGTTACACCCAAGAAACACCAGAAAAAGTGAAACTCACAAACACCAGGAAAAGTGACACCCCACAAGCACCGGGAAAAGTGACACCCAAGAAACACCAGGAAAAGTGACACCCCACAAAAACCAGGAAATGTGACACTCAACAAAAAACAGGAAATGTGACACTGCACAAACATTAGGAAAAGTAACACCCCACAAACACCAGGAAAAGTGAAACCCACAAACACCAGGAAAAGTGACACCCCACAAACACCAGGAAAAGTGACATTGATAAGACAATAACTATCATACCCACATGTTTATACAAGTATCACAGGTAAAACACAAGAGTTTCTGTGTGTCAGGAAGTAGAGGAGGGGGGGGGGTGCGGGGGTGGAGCAGCACTTACCATATCTTTATAAAGGTCCGAGACTAAACTTGGCTCCAGCACATACAAGCTCCAATTGGTTTCTCGTCTTCTGTGAATATAATAATTTGCCAAAATGATTTTATTGAAAGTCATGTCTAGATATATAGAAAATAATTTCACCCCCTGTGAAAGTAGAAAACATCATTGCCATCTTGCAAGCAGATATTTCTTCTACTACATCTCTATAAAACTAGTCCATGATGATATCAAAGAGAAGTTTTTAATGCACATATACTGGACTATGCAATTACCCAGCACCACACGAATGAACAGTTTAACCTTCTGAACGGCTGATGTTAAATGCAATACTCCATGATGACCACACAGTTGTCACTCACCACTCTAGCTTGGCCACCCAGCTCACCCCTGCTCGCATGCCACCCCCCCCACCCCCCTTTCAACTTTGCTATTTCAACAATTCTCTTTGCTCACCGCAGTAAAACCTTTCACTGAAAAGAACATTGCAAATAGTTTGAACAAGGTTACTGGTTAGTCTACACTAGGTCATTGAATGAAATCTCTGAGTACATCTTCAGTCACATTTGTTCCTATACAAGTCCAAGTCTTGTATCATACAAGAATAATCATACTGATCCTAGCTGCTCCTTTGCTTTAGCGCTTCGTTGATCGAAATGTGCTACATATATGTGTATTTAAACTCATCTTGAATGACCCACCAGTCAAAAGAGCTAACTCTGAAAAGATGAAGGGATATGACCTTTGGCATATAAAGAAAACACTCACTTGGATGGTTTGGTAGCTGGAAAGTGACTCTCCACTTTAGTCAAAAGGTGAAGATGACGGTCTGACATGGCTGCCTGTCTGGTGCCAATGAATGGCTGAATGCTGACCAGGCACGTCTCCAGATCAGGTGGGGGAATAGTCTGAGAGTGGAAAAATATTTAATAGTAGTCAATACAGGCAGCAAAGGAATTACATAAGGTCGTGGAATAACAGCAGAGAGAAGACTCATAGCGAATACGGACAGCAGCAGCCCATAGAACAGAATGACAGCGTAAAGGAGATTGGAAAGTGGAAAGGAGACTCATAGTGAATACATGCAGAAAAGTGAATACATCAGCCCATAGAACAAACTGACAATGAAAAGGAGACTGGAAAGTGGAAAGGAGACTCATAGTGAATACATGCAGAAAAGTGAATACATCAGCCCGTAAAACAAACTGACAATGAAAAGGAGACTGGTAAGTGGAAAGGAGACTCATAGTGAATACATGCAGAAAAGTGAATACATCAGCCCGTAGAACAAACTGACAATGAAAAGGAGACTGGAAAGTGGAAAGGAGACTCACAGTGAATACATGCAGAAAAGTGAATACATCAGCCCATAAAACAAACTGACAATGAAAAGGAGATTGGAAAGTGGAAAGGAGACTCACAGTGAATACATGCAGAAAAGTGAATACATCAGCCCATAGAACAAACTGACAATGAAAAGGAGACTGAAAAGTGGAAAGGAGACTCATAGTGAACACATGCAGAAAAGTGAATACATCAGCCCATAGAACAAACTGACAATGAAAAGGAGATTGGAAAGTGGAAAGGAGACTCATAGTGAATACATGCAGAAAAGTGAATACATCAGCCCATAGAACAAACTGACAATGAAAAAGAGACTGAAAAGTGGAAAGGAGACTCACAGTGAAAACATGCAGAAAAGTGAATACATCAGCCCATAAAACAAACTGACAATGAAAAGGAGACTGGAAAGTGGAAAGGAGACTCACAGTGAATACATGCAGAAAAGTGAATACATCAGCCCATAGAACAAACTGACAATGAAATGGAGACTGGAAAGTGGAAAGGAGATTCACAGTGAATACATGCAGAAAAGTGAATACATCAGCATCAAAGTGAATATGTAAGGAATATAATGACAGTGGAATGAACACTCATAGTGAAGAAAACCTGGCAGCAAAGAACACGTTAAATGTACATACTGGTAATACAAGTGTTTACTTATGCGGATAAGTTGGAGGGGAAACAAATGGCTATAATTAATAATCTCCAACAATGAAAGCTGTAAAATAAAACATGCCCATGTGGTTTTCTTCCTGCCATGTCAATGCATTTCTTGTACACATTTCTTCCCTACTTCTACACAGTGGATTAAAAATCACATCAAATCAAATCCGAGGGTTACTTTGTGAGTTTTTGACTGTATGTCCATGTCCATGTACATTTTTGTTACTTCAGGAAATTTACAAAATATTCACTGGCACTATATTTTTATTACACCCATAAATACAGGCATTTGACGCCTTTGTTTATCACAAATTATTGTTTTTAAAATGTTTTCTTTTTTATTTATTTGTGGGTCTTTATGACCTAAGGGTTAGCATGATAGTGCAGCACAATGACCCAGGAGCCTTTCGCTAATGTAGCTGCTTGGAGTTCAAACCCAGCTCAAGTTAGCTCCCTCTCTGGTTGTACATGGGAAGGTCTGCCATCAAATTATGGATGGCTGCAGGTTTCCCCTAGGCTCTACCAGGTTTCCTCCGACCTTTATGCTGGCTGCCGTCATATAAGTAAAATATTCTTAAGCATGGCATAAAAAATCAATAAAATAAATAAATTTTTATAAACTGGGCATATCAATTTATAAATGAAGAATTCCTTACTTTGGTAATGTTGTCAAACGTCTCCATGTTGTGCAATGCTGCGACATTACACCTTGATGTGTAGGTTTCCACACCCACCCCGGTGATGACATGTATCACACTGGGACTGCACACCACCTGAGGAATACAATGAGGCAAAAATAAGAGGTCTGTAAAAGATACGGAGGCACAAACTTGTGGAAACTGATAGGTAAAATGCCAGGTGTCAGAAGAACATATGGAGATACAAACTTATGGAAACTGTTGTATAAACATGTTGGAGGTTAGAAGATAAGAAAGCACAAACTTGTGGAAACTGATAGATAAACATGTCAGAGGTCAGAAGATAAAAAAGCACAAACTTGTGGAAACTGATAGGTAAACATGTCAGAGGTCAGAAGATAAGGAAGCACAAACTTGTGGAAACTGATAGATATAAACATGTCAGAGGTTAGAAGAAGATAAGGAAGCACAAACTTGTGGGAACTGATAGATAAACATGTCAGAGGTCAGAAGATAATGAAGCACAAACTTGTGGAAACTGATAGGTACACATGTCAGAGGTCAGGAGATAAGAAAGCACAAACTTGTGGGAACTGATAGATAAACATGTCAGAGGTTAGAAGATAAGGAAGCACAAACTTGTAGAAACTGATAGGTACACATGTCAGAGGTCAGGAGATAAGAAAGCACAAACTTGTGGGAACTGATAGATAAACATGTCAGAGGTTAGAAGATAAGGAAGCACAAACTTGTAGAAACTGATAGGTACACATGTCAGAGGTCAGGAGATAAGAAAGCACAAACTTGTGGGAACTGATAGATAAACATGTCAGAGGTCAGAAGATAAGGAAGCACAAACTTGTAGAAACTGATAGATATAAACATGTCAGAGGTCAGAAGATAAGAAAGCACAAACTTGTGGAAACTGATAGATAAACATGTCAGAGGTCAGAAGATAAGGAAGCACAAACTTGTGGAAACTGATAGGTAAACATGTCAGCGGTCAGAAGATAAGGAAGCACAAACTTGTGGAAACTATAATATAAACATGTCAGAGGTCAGAAGAAGATTTGCAGGCACAAACTTCTGGACCCTGTTATTTAAACCAGCCAGGGGGCAGAAGAACATACGGAGACACAAACTTACGGAAACTGTTAAATTCACACATTATAATCTGGTTGCTGATCACAGATGTTATGCCAGGGGGAAGTATATCACCATTATGGCAGCCTTAAAGAAGCACTTAAACTATGAACATGTAGTTTGCAATACTATGAATTATGAACAATACCCACATGTACCTCTACAAATGAACATGAACTTGTCAACACCCACAGGTACCTCTACAAATGAACATGAACATGTCAATACCCACAGGTACCTCTACAAATGAACACGAACATGTCAATATTCACAGATACCTCTACAAATGAACATGAACATGTCAACACCCACAGGTACCTCTACAAATGAACATGAACATGTCAACACCCACATGTACCTCTACAAATGAACACGAACATGTCAATACCCACATGTACCTCTACATATGAACATGTCAACACCCACATGTATCTCTGCAAATGAACATGAACATGTCAATACCCACATGTACCTCTACAAATGAACATGAACATGTCAACACCCACATGTATCTCTGCAAATGAACATGAACATGTCAACACCCACATGTATCTCTGCAAATGAACATGAACACATCAGCACCCACATGTACCTCTACAAATGAACATGAACACGTCAACACCCACATGTACCTCTACAAATGAAGATGTCAACACCCACATGTACCTCTACAAGTGAACATGAGCCTGTCAACACCCACAGGTACCTCTACAAATGAACATGAGCCTGTCAACACCCACAGGTAGCTCTACAAATGAACATGAACTTGTCAACACCCACAGGTACCTCTACAAATGAACATGAACATGTCAATACCCACATGCACCTCTACAAATGAACATGAACATGTCAGCACCCACATGTACCTCTACAAATGAACATGAACACGTCAACACCCACATGTACCTCTACAAATGAAGATGTCAACACCCACATGTACCTCTACAATTGAACATGAACCTGTCAACACCCACATGTACCGCTACAAATGAACATGTCAACACCCATATGTACCTCTACAAATGAAGATGAACACGTCAACACCCACATGTACCTTTACAAATGAAGATGTCAACACCCACATGTACCTCTACAAATGAACATGTCAACACCCACATGTACCTCTACAAATGAACATGTCAACACCCACATGTACCTCTACAAATGAACATGTCAACACCCACATGTATCTCTACAAATGAACATGAACACGTCATCACCCACATGTACCTCTACAAATGAAGATGTCAACACCCACATATACCTCTACAAATACATTATCAATGTCATATCCAGGAAACAGTTTTTTCCAATAGACCCCTAGCCACATTCTTGGATCTATGGCCTTTACCTTTAAGGCTTCTGATGCGAACTTGTAGTGTGATAGAAGGTGTGGTGTGGGTAAGACGGAGTACATAACCCCATTATACCCCGCCTCTAGGAAGCAACTCAGTCCTCCCAAGGTAGAGGGCTGAGAGGAGGGGGCACTGATCCCTGGAGGTGGTAGAGCAGATGCATCGCCCTGGGGGTCAGTTTGTTTGTTTATCTCATCTTCTTTGGTATCTGTAGAACAGAGTTAAGAAATACATAGGGTCGATCAGCCGGGAATTCTCTTTTATTCAGGCAAATGTAAAAGATAGATTTTAAAGAAACTGACATTGAATGAAATATAAATGGGCAGGTTTTATATCCAACAAAACATATTCTTACTGATGCCCTCAAAAAAATGAGTATATTTAAAAGATATAATTATTTGATATTGCTTGATGTTCTACGTAGAGTAGTATAAATGTGGCAGGGCTGGCAATGATTTGTGGTACTGACGAAAACAAAACATTCTGAGAAACTGACAAGATTTCCTCTCAGACAACAGACAGACAAGTCAACAGACTTTTTCAGCAGAGAGAGTACCATGGTTAAACAGTGTGTTAAAGCCTGCGGACATACTGTGGTGCTTGTTGCGATAGGTTGGGATCAGTTGGATTCCTTTAAATAGGCTGTTATGGCGTTGTTTCACTTGGATAATGACGCTGATCTGAACTTGATCTCTCTGGGAGAAATCTTCTGAAACAAATATACATTATACTCACAAAAGCAAAGATATTTTGAAATTTTCGTGAAAAAGCTCGTTTTCAAGTAGGATGGCCAGTAAAACAAACCCAGCCATCCAACACTTTGAGGTCAGAGTTTTTTGCAGGCTGCCATTAGAGAATTACCAACAAAACTGATTTTCTGGTAGCATCTAGATTACCTTAATTACCTGTTTTACAACTACATGTTCTGTCTGTGATTTACATGCATGTGTCCATGTAATGTACATTTATACCCTACCATCATTGGCTTAGTAATAAGACTATTGACCCATCCATTACATTCATAACTTCAGACTGAAATGCTACCGTATGAGCTTCACTCACGGTGAATCTCAAATTATAAGCCAAATGGGTACAAAAAACATGTTAATCCTCTGAAGGCTGCTTACTCTTATGGATAAAATTATAAGAAATCAGCATGAGATAAATTTGGATTTCTTTAAATGACACTGATGTTTAAAGTCAACTGGGCTATAAAATAAAATGTAAACCAAGTATCATACACGTGTAGTGCATATATACAAACACACCTCACCTCTGTGATCAACAATGTGGGGAGGTACTGGCTTCCCCTGTAAGGGAACACTCATGGGAGACATTCCACCAGACGGGGCATGAAACCCCTTCAGAAAAATTGTCTTAGACATAGGTTTGATCACAGATGGGGCTCTTGGCTGTGAATCTTCTCCCCCAAACTGCAAACTGATCGTATCTTCACTGAAGTCCCAAAGAACAAAGTCCTCCCCATCGCTGATGGTTTCGCATTCCCCTTTTCCTGTTTTGCTGGATGTGCTTTCAGGTGCCAAGTTTGACAGGCTTGGAGAGGCTCTCATTCCAATGGTGGAATACTTCAGATGGTCCACGAAACTCAACATATTCGGCGAATCAGAATGGTCTACTGAAAACCCCCTAAAGGGCTCTTCATCTTTCTGATTATTATCTGTCTTTGTTTCATTATCGTTTGACTTCTCCTCTATGGGACAATCTCCCTGAGTCTCCACATCATCAGATTCATTGCTGGCAACTGTTGGAAGCTTTTCCTCACCAGGTGGAGCTTTGTACCATATCTTGACTAACTGAGCACACTTTGAATTCAAACATGCCAAGTACTCCTGACATAGAGACACACTTAATACTGCACAGTCCCAGTTCAGTTGCAAAAACAACAAAATGTCCTGAAAAGAAACGAAGAAAAAAAAAAAAAAACAAGAATGGAAGAGTTAAAAAGAAATATTGCAAATACACCAGAAAAACTGTCACAAAAAGACAAAGACAAGATCAAAATGGCAATGATACATCCTGCATTCATGAAGACCACAGCATGTCTGATGGTCATCTTCATTTCCAGAGGACATTCAGATTGAACTGCTTTTGCAAAACAGCAAAAATTATGACAGTCTTGATTTATTTGGTCTTAAACATCAGATGAACCAATAAATATTAAATATTTCTGACAAAAACTAACACAGTGTAAATCAACCTCGACAGATTCCACACAAAGTCTCACCTGATAGCCACGTTCCATACCATGGGCTTGCTTATTAACAAGGTGGTAGAGGAAGACTTTGTTCTCTGCAATAACAGCTAAGTTTGATGTGGTGTGACATGACGTGATTGACAGGATGTTCTCAGACACTGGCACATCAATCACCTCGGCCTTCTCTCCCTTCATCTCCTTAGTATTCAAACTGGGTGGTTTCCCAGCCACTCTCACTTTCACAGGTTGTCTCCCCTGATCTACATACCACCTCAAGTACACTTTGACAAACTTGTATTCACCCAGAATTGACTTCTTTGTCTCCACCGTTGCAATGTAATCACCTGAAATGCAAACATCAGAATGTTAACGTTATTCAGTTACATGTGAAACTCAGTTCTGAAATCAGCTTACAAAAAAAATATGAAACAGATCTACTGCAATTCTTCAACATTTCACTTGTTGCAAGGTGTTTATTCAAGCATATTATGAAGGCAATATTCACTGTATTCACTTATTCAAGCATATTATGAAGGCAATATTCACTGTATTCACTTATTCAAGCATATTATGAAGGCAATATTCACTGTAGACTGATAAACTTATACTTTTTGTGAAGCCCTGAAACTGGCCAATCCAACCAATGTAGTTTTGTATAAATTGCATTGAAAGTTGCTCTTTCATATGCAAAATGGTTGAGGTATAGGGTGGTAAATATTAACACAAAGTTAAAACAGAACTTCCTCATTCATCACATCCATGCTTCTGTTACTAAATTATTGCATAAAAAACACTGTGTGGACTTCATTAAACTACTATAATTCTGCTAATTTTTGAACAGACTTTACTAGCCCTGAAAACAGAATATTATATTTCTTTCTCAGCTTTTGCGAAAAGTAAAGATATGAGTATGTTGTTTATTAGAGGGACTAACCATGTGAGAAAAAAGAAACTAAATACTCCTGCTACAATTTCATGTACACTGCCTAAAATGAGCAGACCAAGTGTCCCAAGAATTAGAAGAAATAGGGTAGTCTAATGCAGTCAGATGATTTGTCAATCCACTTTTAACATATTAAGATTTCTCCGGCAGAGTACAAGAGTAACATAAATATTGATCGATTGTTTGATGGGCATTAAACACGTTACACTCAAGAATTTTTCACTTATAAGACAGTGGTTAGTTTCATGGGCGGATGCTGAGAGAAAATCACCCATCTACACCAGGTACATGAACAACCACCTACCTACACCAGGTACATGAACAACCACCCACCTACACCAGGTACATGAACAACCACCCACCTACACCAGGAACATGAACAACCACCCACCTACACCAGGTACATGAACAACCACCCACCTACACCAGGTACATGAACAACCACCCACCTACACCAGGTACATGAACAACCACCCACCTACACCAGGAACATGAACAACCACCCACCTACACCAGGTACATGAACAACCACCCACCTACACCAGGAACATGAACAACCACCCACCTACACCAGGAACATGAACAACCACCCACCTACACCAGGAACATGAACAACCACCCACCTACACCAGGAACATGAACAACCACCCACCTACACCAGGTACATGAACAACCACCCACCTACACCAGGTACATGAACAACCACCCACCTACACCAGGTACATGAACAACCACCCACCTACACCAGGTACATGAACAACCACCCACCTACACCAGGTACATGAACAACCACCCACCTACACCAGGAACATGAACAACCACCCACCTACACCAGGTACACACCCAGGACCTTAACACTTGGTTTGTAAAGATTAAGGAGATTTTTCTCAGTGCTTATTTGCATATGACTTGTAGCTTCGCGGTAGGATCTTTAATGAAGGTAGGAAAGTTCTATTTCTTCAGGGAGACAAAACCGTGTACTCAACAACACCGGAGGCAAACGAGCATTCTCGATTTGAGCATAGGTTGGAGTGTAAATTGTTTGAAATGTTGCTCGCATTAAGTATTGGTGCATATATTATGTGATGTTTTTATATGTAGACATCTGCTAGCACATATTTATTGTGCAGAAAGGAATTAAATTGCCAATGAAATCAATGAGATAGCAGCATCCAAGATGGATGCAAGATAGGAACTTCAACGCACAAACGAAGAATGTTTTGCACAAGATCACCGAGTTGGTTAAAACATTTCAACTTGTCAAGGTGCAGGACAGAGTTCCATCACTCTTTTATCTAGTGCTGCTTCACACGAGATGGCTTACCAAAGACAATTGAGACACCTCGCCCAAGCCATTATACTGATACGGGTCAACCAGTCGTTGCACTATCCCCTTCATGCTGAACACCAAGCGTTAAGGTTTTAGGTGTGATTCGACCCAAAATTGATCCTGGATCTATCACTCGTGAAGCAGACGCTCTACCAACTGTGCTACCCCTGTATTATTAATTGTTACGCTTAGAATGCTAGTCGTTACGAACCTGCTACATTAAGTTGTGTTGTACATTAGAAACATTTGTTCCAGGGTGTAGAATTCAATGTTTTCCCAGATCAGATATACCGACATCAAAGCAAAGTGAAACATAGCGTCGAGGAAAAATGTCGAGCCACAGTTCTGATTTATCATGGGGTTTCTTTCTAACAATGCTGGCCAACAATTAAACAATATGTGGGTTTTACTAAGAGTACATGTAAAGGAACATTCACAGCATAAGTCTGGTGGTGGAGGAGAACATCGAGCCTGAGTTTTGATGTTTGCCTTCGCTTTTCTTTCTAATAAGGACAGCCTATGACCAAACAATATCTGGGTTATATTAAGAATACATGTAGAAACATTCAGAGCATAAGTTTGTTACACTGCTCCAAGCACTCCACCAGGTTAAAGCATAGCGATGTGGTGCGGTTAGCCTATAAAACTTGTAAAGGCTAGCCCTAAAATTGTGCAGAACAACTCCCCAGACTTCTTTATTAGGGGCGGGCCTTTCGATCATATTTACGTTCTATAATACATTCTGATCCAAACTCCCACATTTACCGGCAGCATTGTAGATGATCTGAGTGACAGATGCCTCTGTTGAAAATCTGCAGAGCTTTGGAAATCCTGCCTTTCCCAGTTCGTAGACCTCAACTTGACGATCAGCTGTTGCCACGAACAGGCGGCCTGGAGAGGCGTGCAAGGCGACGGGTTCGCCATCACAAGGTATAACAGCCTGCGATTTGAAATGATAACATCGTAGCACCTTAACCATAGTTGCTGGTGTTATTCATGCGCACATTACCATCGCCGTTGAGGTGTCGGGTTTAACAATGCTGATAAATAGTCAGCCCAAGTTTACAGCTGCCGCCATTTTCTCATCACTCGCGTCACATGATTTAACCAAACTCCCTGCAGAGTATCACCTGTTGAAGCTGTGTAAAAATAGAGTTTCCAGCGGCATTTACGCTGATTGGATTAAATCAATTAGTTTAATTTTAATGAAAGCATTTTTTCTTTAATTTCTCTTAATGTTTTATTGTGTGTCATTTTGGAAAATTTGCTGTAGACCTAGCTTGACTTACATGCGGCAGGGATACGAGAGTGCCGGTTGCAAAATTCATTGGAGCCGAATGGGATTATTCAACCGAGGGAGTTATCTGCCCCTTTCACATCAGTTCTCGGTTGTTCAATCGATGGAACCTCGGGCACTTATTTTTTTCTCCCAAAAATTCTTATGACTATCTCTTTGGAATGACCAAGGTAAATCAGTGATGACTATATTCCATGTAGCTGTTGTAAGTGATTGCGTATCGTTTGATCTGCTTCAAATGTGTTTATATTTTCATGTTTTGCGCCAGTGAGTGTTGTTAACAGCAACAACAACAACGCTGGGCTGTCATCACAATAATAAGTCAGCTCTGAATCTCAGACTGAACTGGCAGTGCCACAAACACACTCTTTTGTGCACCAACTCTAATTAAGGTACAGAAGGAATAGAAAATGTTAGAGATGTGTAAATAAAAACAAAATAGCCATATCTTATTTATCAGTTCACACTTGGTTAATGGCGTTGTGGTTCATGGTTAATGGCGTTGGGGTCTGTGGTTAATGGCCTTGTGGTGTGTGGTTAATGGCCTCGTGGTATGTGGTTAATGGCCTTGTGATCTGTGGTTAATGGCCTTGTGATCTGTGATTAATGGCCTTGTGGTCTGTGGTTAATTTCCTTGTGGTCTGTGGTTAATGGCCTCGTGGTCTGTGGTTAGTGGCCTTTTGGTCTGTGGTCAGTGGCCTTGTAGTCCGTGGTTAATGGTCTTGTGATCCATGGTTAATGGTGTTATGATCCGAGGTTAATGGTGTTGTGGTGTGTGGTTAATGGCCTTGTGGTGTGTGGTTAATGGCCTTGTGGTGTGTGGTTAATGGCCTTGTGATCTGTGGTTAATGGCCTGGTGGTCCGTGGTTAATGGCCTTGTGATCTGTGGTTAATGGCCTTGTGATCTGTGGTTAAGATGGTCTTGTGGTTCATGGTGATTGACCTTGTGATCCAGGGTAATGGCCTTGTGATCTATGGCTAATGGGCTTGTGATCCATGGCTAATGGCCTTGTGGTTCATGGTTAATGGTTTTGTGATCTGTGGTTAATGGCCTTGTGGTCTGTGGTTAATGGCCTTGTGATCTGTGGTTAATGGCCTTGTGACCTGTGGTTAATGGCCTTGTGGTCTGTGGTTAATGGCCTTGTGGTGTGTGGTTAATGGCCTTGTGGTGTGTGGTTAATGGCCTTGTGATCCATGGTTAATGGCGTGGTGGTCCGTGGTTAATGGCCTTGTGGTCCGTGGTTAATGGCCTTGTGGTCTGTGGTTAATGGCCTTGTCATCTATGGTTAATGGTGTTGTGGTGTGTGGTTAATGGCCTTGTGGTCCGTGGTTAATGACCTTGTGGTCTGTGGTTAATGGCCTGGTGGTCCGTGGTTAATGGCCTTGTGATCTATGATTAATGGCCTTGTGGTGTGTGGTTACTGGCCTTGTGATCCAGGGTAATGGCCTTGTGATCTATGGCTAATGGGCTTGTGATCCATGGCTAATGGCCTTGTGGTTCATGGTTAATGGTTTTGTGATCTGTGGTTAATGGCCTTGTGGTGTGTGGTTAATGGCCTTGTGATATATGGTTAATGGCCTTGTGACCTGTGGTTAATGACCTTGTGGTCTGTGGTTAATGGCCTTGTGGTGTGTGGATAATGGCCTTGTGATCCATGGTTAATGGCCTGGTGGTCCGTGGTTAATGGCCTTGTGGTCCGTGGTTAATGGTCTTGTGGTCTGTGGTTAATGGCCTTGTCATCTATGGTTAATGGTGTTGTGGTGTGTGGTTAATGGCCTTGTGGTCTGTGGTTAATGACCTTGTGGTCTGTGGTTAATGGCCTGGTGGTCCGTGGTTAATGGCCTGGTGGTCCGTGGTTAATGGCCTTGTGATCTATGATTAATGGCCTTGTGGTGTGTGGTTACTGGCCTTGTGATCTGTGGTTAATGGCCTTGTGGTGTGTGGTTAATGGCCTTGTGGTGTGTGGTTAATGGCCTTGTGGTCTGTAGTTAATGGCCTGGTGGTCCGTGGTTAATGGCCTGGTGGTCCGTGGTTAATGGCCTTGTGATCCGTGGTTAATGGCCTTGTGATCTGTGGTTAAGATGGTCTTGTGGTTCATGGTGATTGACCTTGTGATCCAGGGTAATGGCCTTGTGATCTATGGCTAATGGGCTTGTGATCCATGGCTAATGGCCTTGTGGTTCATGGTTAATGGTTTTGTGATCTGTGGTTAATGGTCTTGTTACCCATAGTCAGTGTCTTTGTGATCAGTGGTTGGTGGCCTTGTAGATTAAACTATGTTCTCACAATATCTCGTGAATTTGCATTATCTCATTTATTGCTGTCGGATTGGTTTCGTTTTGTTCATTCATCAATCCAAGATAATCGGTCAGATAATGTTCAAGTTTTGTTCATTGGTCTTCGTTTTTCAGTGTGGCTCTGAAATGTCATAGTCCATTGGTGTGTAGTGGTTCAGCACTGTGCATGTACTTCTTTGGTCTCTGTTCATTGAAACTAATCGTTAGAAACTAATGTGGCTCTTACTCTTTGTTTTAATTCATTTGACACTTTGCACTTATAATGTGTTTGTTCATCGGTCAAATGTTCATCGTTTTAGTTCTACATTGATCTGTTGAACCTATGAACAAAGGGAAATGCAAAAATTGCAATGCCCATTTAATGTAATTTCCAGTGTACTGTATTGTATGGGTGAAAAATGTGCATACACTGTACCGTATGTGTGAAAAATGTGCATGTGCTGTACTCTATTTGTGAAAAATGTGAATGCACTGTACTGAAAGTCTGAAAAATGTTCATGTACTGTACTATACAGTATGTGTGAAAAATGTGAATGAACTGTTCTGTATGTGTTTAAAATGTGCATGTACTGTTCTGTATGTGTGAAAAATGTGCATGTAGTGTACTGTATGTGTGAACAATGTGCATGTACTGTATGTGTAAAAATTTGAATGTACTGTTCTGTCTGTGTGAAAAATGTGAATGTACTGTATGTGTGAAAAATGTGAATGTACTGTACTGTATGTGTGAATATTGTGCATGTGCTGTACTATACAGTATGTGTGAAAAATGAGAATGAACTGTTCTGTATATGTGAAAAATATGCATGTACTGTTCTCTGTGTGAAAAAGGTGCATGTAGTGTACTGCATGTGTAAAATTGTGGATGTACTGTTCTGTATGTGTGAAAACTGTGTTTTGCACAACTGTGATATCCACACAAACCCTACTCCCATCCCCCAACAAACCTTGTAAGCTTTTACGGTAACATACATGTGTAACTCTTGGATTGCCAGAGGTATTGACTTTTGGTAAAATGAAATGCAGACACATTCACATTCATACATTCAGATTAACTACATGTTGCGTTGGTTTGTCAGAGATTAAGCATATAGGTAGCTTGAGAAGGTATACTTGAAGTTATTGGTGTTTATAGTGTTTATTATTGTCAGTCCTCTCAAATCTAAACAATCTTTCATTTCAGTAGGTTAAAACCGTTTAACTCTGATATGCTCAGGCGTGTATCTTAAGGGAGATTATCTGTGAACTAGTGCATTGCCAGCTCATTGTATACACATGTGTCTATGGTGGGAGGAGGAGAGCAGAGGAGTTGATGAGGGGTTTGGTGAGTGAGTTAGTGGTTGCTTGTTTCAGATGTTTATCATTCAGTGGCTAGGGCATGCAGTGTGTCTTTTGTAATCCTTACTGCATAATGCATTAAGATGATTTCTCTGCCTGCAGGTTCTTTTTTTTAAATTTTTTTATTTTTTTTATTTAGTAATAACAATTTTTGTGTGGCTATTTAATAAGAGTACTGAGTACTAAGTAAAACACCAATCTGGTATATAAATAAATAATAAGACAGTCTTCCATGAAGTTTGTTTCAAATTGCTTTAGATGTATGTTGGACTTACATGGCATAATGCCGTACACACTAGTAGAGCGCTCTATATTGTAAAATTCTAAACAAGATGAGAAAATGTCATCTCATTCTCTGAGAGGTCTAATTCATGCAGTGACAAAAACTTGTGAAAAGCTGGTGTTGGGTATAACTGCAAAAAAATTAGAATTAAAGCGAATGGCTACTGCTCGTTAGTTCATTCCCCAAGGTGAAAGAAAAGCATGTACATGTGTGCCAAGTTCTTTCATTTTTCTGTACAGTTCTAAATTAATGGTTTTGTAGAGAAATTTAAATTTTCAGTGCAATATTGATTTGATGGAAGGATCATGGTTTTCTTAGGCTTGGTTGTTCAATTGTAAATTCTCGCCAAGCGCATAGGCTAGCTGGATGTGTAGGAATACATGGTACCAGTAATGTACATGGACATCACATCCATACATCAGCCATGCTTACATGAATATAGATATGTACATATCCATGCACGGCCCTATACAGGCTATATAATGATGTGCAAATTAGGGCTGCCTAGAAAATTTGCTAAACAATTCTATAAAAAGGCACAACTACAAATGTTTGAAGAAAAAAAAATGGCGTTAAATTAGAATTTTGTTTTCACGGACGCTTAAGCTTTTGCATTTTCTGTACTGTGTCATTTGACAGCATATCTGAAAAGGCCACCCTTTCCCTTAAAACTAACCGGCCCGGATAGCACAGTTGGTAGAGCGTCCGCTTTGGGAGCGGTAGATCCAGGAGCGGTAGATCCAGGATCAATCCTTGATCGAGTCACACCTAAGACTTTAAAAGAGGAAGTTGTAACTTCCTCGCTTGGCATTCAGCATGAAGGGGATAGTGCAACGACTGGTTGACCCGTATCAGTATAATGGATCGGGCGGGGCGGCTTACTTGCCTTCGGTAAGTCGTCTCAGTGAAGCAGCACTAAATAAAAGAGCGGTGGAAATCCGTCCTGCAACAAGGAGGCACATTACACGTACATGCACCCTAAGGATTCCTTCGTCGTCATATGACTGAAAAATTGTTGAGTACGACATTAAACCCCAAGCACTCACTGACTCATTCCCTTAAAACTATAAATCTCAGGAATTAAAGAAATGGTTAATACATGAACACCAGTTGATAAAACATTGCCTAAAACAGTTTTTAAATTAATATCAAATATTTAAAATAAAGCATGTGGTTTTTCTTTTCATTTTGTACATGTTCAGTTGTTGCGTTACAAAGATTTCCAGGATAAACTACATGTGTGCATGTAAATATTTCACAACTCCTAATTAATCATTCAACAGTTAATTCGTGCAGCTTATGATTTTACATGTTGTTGGCTACATGTAAATGTCATTGATACTTTGTCATTGTAGGAAGAATTACAGCTAGCATATATAAGTTGTTGTTTTTTTCTATCGTAGTATTATTTATTACCTGTGTATGTACACATTATGTGATAGACTGGTTTTACATGAAGCTTTATGGATTGACCCCCCACAAATGTATTATGTAGCCATGCCTGGCTTGCCCTGTCATTGTGTGTATAATAGAGCGAAGCCTCTACATGTAGATACAGTCTAATCTAGGCAGAAGGCCGGTATGGTTCAATACTTAAATCAATCAATTTTCTGTGCAAGTCTGTAGATCTGCATTCATCCCCTTGAGCAGAGTCTGGCATACACATGCCATGCTACAGTAGGTTGGAGGAGTCAACCTTTCAACCCTATTTGGAAAAAGTGAGTCTGGCCCATGTGAACTAGGATAAGGTAAACTGAAATTGGACTCCACCGTTTGTAGGGCAGCCAGTATCATCCTTGTGTTTATTTCTGTCCTTGTGTGTAGTCTATCTTCAGACATCTATAGTGGTTAAGACTGTTCCAGTGCAGTCTGTGAAGTTGAGATAGGTACTTGTAAATTACAGTATTATAGTGTCATTGATGACAGAATTGTGACGCTGATTTGACCATTCTACACAACGGTAAGCATTGGGGAAATTTCTTGTGTTGTTGTTCATGATCATGAAAGTAAAAATACTGAACATGAATATGGCCTCGGTTAATATTTGTGACAAATTGTTCCTGATCGTGATAATAAAAATGCTTGTATTACATGTATACATGTATGCATTATGGCACTGCCACATTATTGGTTAAATTGGTATTTACTGATTGTCACACAGGGAACATATAGAGCTACATGTATTGCGACATTGCACATGTTCATGTAATTACACATTCTCCCTGCGAGCAGAAAGGTTTTGGTTGGTGTGGGTGACATTTAATCACTTCCAGTTATGTGCGTTTCTGTTGAAGCAGCCAGAGTGAGCTAGCATCTCTGTGAAGCGTAACTGTATAAATCTTCTTCGGCTGTTTTTGCCAGTTACATGTATGTGTATAAGAAAATTGATTCTTCACTGGACCCAGGCAGAAGCTTGTGCGGTGTAGCTTATAGGTGATCAGGGCGGCACAATTGGCCTGCTTAGCTGACTGATGGGTTTGCCATCTCCTCAGGAGAAACAATTTAAAGAGGAACAGCAAGACTTGACCCGGGTGCTACAGCACAATAATTAGATCGTTTCTTGTGTACCAGCTCAGTTTAAACACACAGTTATGTCTTCGTTCAGAAGCAGCAGTGGCCTGGTGTAAACATGATGTCAGTCTGTAGGGAAGAGTACCTACACTCTGCACATGTACATGCACCAGCTCTGCACATGTACATGCACCAGCTCTGCACATGTACATGCACCAGCTCTGCCCATGTACATGCACCAGCTCTGCACATGTACATGCATCAGCTCTGCACATGTACATGCACCAGCTCTGCACATGCACATGTACATGCACCAGCTCTGCACATGTCCATGCACCAGCTCTGCCCATGTACATGCACCAGCTCTGCACATGTACATGTACCAGTTCTGCACATGTACATGTACATGCACCAGCTCTGCACATGTACATGCATCAGCTCTGCACATGTACATTCACCAGCTCTGCACATGCACATGCACCAGCTCTGCACATGCACATGTACATGCACCAGCTCTGCACATGTACATGAATGTATGAATAAATTAATAATTATGGCCTAATCATGCCATTTTGTGTTTTTAGTGTAACTATTTAGTGGCGAGAACATGGATGGTAAATGGTTTTCGATGTGATTATGAGAACATCCAATATAGATATAAAAAAGAAAACAGAAAATTGGAAGCTAATAATGCCTGAATAAAATTCACAAGAAATCACATTCATATTTTTGAGATATAATCTAGAAAATTGCATATAAGTGTATATATCTTATTTATTTTATGATATAGGCATGTGACACTGTCACATGTATACATTTGTCTATTATGACATACGTGTAGACCTATAGACCAATATATAGGTATGGAAAATGATCTGTGCCATTCCCAAGTCAATTTATAATTTACATATATGAAAGTTTAAAATGAATTTTGAGACCATCTGGTCTGGTGCATGTATTGTAACCCATCTATATATGTGTAGTACATGTACACATATTTCTTTAGATTATGCAAATCAATATTGCACCCGAATTTGTGTGTCAACCTGAAACTAACGTGATTAGGATGACTCATGTAGGTATGTGCAAAAAGGATACTGTGAGTGAAGCAGCAAAATGTGTCGGAAATTGGGCTTAAATCTGTGAATTGGATTACAATTTCAGGCTTGGATTATTAAGGTTATATAAGGCACAAATGTGTAACTATAATCAATAGGTAAATGAACTTGAGGATTACTGGATACACACAGCACTGGTACATGTGTTCATGGCTTTCTGTTTATTAATAGCTGTGCTGTTGATACTGTACGAACTGTACTAGAGGATTTTCAGCATGTTTAGTGGTTACTTTGGCAAAACTTCAAGCAGCTTCCGACTTCAGTAGCTGCTGACAACTATGAGTTCATCGTTGGTAGGATTGCATGTACTGCTTATCACATATAATTCAGGGTTACCATATTAAAATACTCAGATCAGATTTGTTGAGCGTAAGGAGGAGATTAGTTTCGGTCTTAATCAACTAACAATCCAGCATGATATATGTTAGACACCTGACAGTCCAACATGCCAGACAAAAGTACATGTATGTGATATATGTTAGACACCTAACAGTCCAGCACACCAGACAAAATGCATGTATGTGATATATGTTAGACACCTAACAGTCCAGCACACCAGACAGAATGTATGTATGTGATATATGTTAGACACCTGACAGTCCAGTACGCCAGACAAAATATATGTATGTGATATATGTTAGACACCTGACAGTCCAGCACACCAGACAAAATGTATATATGTGATATATGTTAGACACCTAACAATCGAGTATGCCAGACAAAATACATGTATGTGCTTTATGTTAGGCACCTAGTGTGGCTGTGTTTTAGAACATTAACATGCACCTCTGTTCAGTGTGGAAATTTATTAGGGGCCTTCGGCTAAAAGCTTATTGTTTTTGTAATAAGATAATTATTATTCTCTAAAAGTTTATGCTCCTTCTCTGGCCATAACTATTATAGCCATGTTCTTGAAACCTTGTCAAACTTAATTTATGCTCAAATTTATGCACTGTAAAAAAGAAAATGGTTTTGATTGAGCAGTGTGGAGGTTTGTGAACCTAGTGTATTTCTGTCCATGGGTACCTGTAGCTGATTGACCTGAGCATAAAAGTTAAAACCAACCAGGCTTGTATTCCCCGAGAGATGTACAGTGCATGCCATCCAATTTTATTGACACCCATCACGGCCTTCATGTATACAACATGCACGTACCCACACCTAGACGTATTGATCTGACACTGATGGTCACTGCTGGTCAATGTCGGTCAGTATCTGGGCATATAATGATCTTAATATACCAGTCGCTATTACCCTGGGTGTTCATCTCAATGAGTGAATTTCATATGCTGGAAATGGTGCACTGGTTATATAATGTGTTCAATATTATGGAAGTTAGATGTTTGCAGTACATGTGTTCAATATTATGGAAGTTAGATGTTTGCAGTACATGTGTTCAGTATTATGGAAGTTAGATGTTTGCAGTACATGTGTTCAGTATTATGGAAGTTAGATGTTTGCAGTACATGTGTTCAATATTATGGAAGTTAGATGTTTGCAGTACATGTGTTCAATATTATGGAAGTTAGATGTTTGCAGTACATGTGTTCAATATTATGGAAGTTAGATGTTTGCAGTACATGTAGAATCAGATCATGCTTTACCCTGGATACCAAAGGCAATGACATGTAGGTCAGCTGGGAGGCTGGGGGCATAGAAGACTGTTTTCATGTGTTTGGTATTTGTTCTGTGTAACTAAGGTGACTGGTGCAGAACATGGGGTGTGTATCGGTCACATGGATCAGACTGCTTGGGTGCGGGAACATACAAGGACATGTATTGTTTAGGCATGCTGAGCCTAATTATAGTTCATTTGTTTTAAAACAAAATGAATAGGAGTCACGAAATCTGAAAACGTAATTACATGTACTATATCATCTGATATTAGCCCTGCTTGTATGCTGTGTCCAAGATGTGGAACTGTCCATCCTGGTTTGGGCTGTATGTGCAAGGCTAAATCTTAATTCCTTAAATTGCTGGTGTTGTTTGTTATGGTTGTATCCAGTGACCAGTAATAATACTACTACTACTGATAATAAGAATAAGAACAATAATACTTTATTTTTTGAGGGAGATCAATCAGTTACAAAACCAGTCTTCCTGGAGTCCCTCATTCACACAAAAGGTTATTTACAAGGTCTGTACAGTATATATAAAATATAGTCAGTATAAATATAATGACATTAGTACAGCTTTGTGGAACATGTTTCTTTCATATATTCTCATACATTTTAAAATTTTGAACAGTTCTTGACTTGGTGTAAATTGTCCTTGTTATTAAGAATGTTATTGCAGGATATGTGTACAAAGTTTAGGCCTATATATGTAATGTGATGTATTGTGAGAGGCAGAGTGCTCTACAACACTTAACTGTGTGGCTTTACACCATACTGAGGCTGTGGTATTAAATTAATCCCTTGTCCCTTGACAAAAAAACCAAATAATATCACTGTTGTCTGTTAAACATATTCTGTTAAACATTAACCTTAATAAATTGTAAATGATATACAGTGAAATATACATGTTCTTGTGTATTCTGATTTGTTTCTAGGTAATATGACTGAGGGAAAATAAGGGAAACATTGTGCTCAAGTCTGGACTTGCATGTTGTTGCACATCTGGTAATACAAGCTCTGGAGATCAGTCAATCATCTTACAAATCAATTGGCTTCTGGGTACAGCTGTTAACACCTGTCAACATGAGTACCCTCATTCAGTACAGGTGAGTTTTCAGTAAGATTGAAACATTTGCTTGTTCATAAAGACACAGACTTCATGTTACCTGACATGAACTTCATCAAACATTGTTGTTGTTGTTGTTTGGTAAAAACAAACGTGAAAATGCCCAAGGGGCACTATTGGCTCTTCACACATTATCATATGCAATTTGTAATATTGGAACATAGACTGTGAACAATAATTTCCGTGTCGCATGGTCTGTCTGGCCGAGAAGTCAGTAGTGGACCATTATGTTCACAAAGGAGTTGTAATTTTATACTGGTACCAAGGCGACGTATGCTATAAGTGTGCAAAGTCATGGAGATCCTTTAAGTTATGTAAGTTCATTTTATGTGTGAACTTGCCCGTCTATATAATACATGTGACATTACTGAATGGTTTACTCTCTGTGACGTCAGCACTTGACAGTTGCTTTCTCTGAGAATGAAAAGCAATGTTGTCACGAGATGAAGTATATGACTTCAAGCATCTCAGATTTTGTGAAAAATAGATATTCACAAACTTTGAGCAGCTTACCGATATATTTATGTTGATTCATGTTGATTTGTGTTGATTTCAACTTACTTTTAATTACAACTTTTGATTATAGCTTATCCTGGCGGTGGGATTTGTCCATACAGAGCCATACAAGCCTATAACATACGTATATGTATAATACAAACTGCACTTTTCAGCGGTTATCATATTTATTATTGTACAGTGTATATATGTTTTTGTTATAAGCAAAATTTGTTTCTGTTTGAAAGCATGGCATTTATCTCATGCTCCAGATTGATATCACACTGGGGGAAAGGGGAACATTTATGTGGACGTACATGTATATGGTGTAAAAATGTTCATTTTCTCTTCATGTATGTGTATATGAACACAAATTGTTGAAAATTTGTTGGTTAAACATCTCTTCTATGCTTTTAGGCAATCATATACAGTATCTGTAGGCCTTCACTTTACAGATATAAAGTATGTCCAAAAACAAGCAACTTCAGGGGAAAGATGAAGGAAAATTATTTGTTCAAAACTACTTTGAAGTTTTGAATGATTTCTTTGCAGGGTGCTGTGGACAAATGTGGGTTTTTTCTCTTAATTCAATGAACCATGTTGTAATGGATGAGTAGACATTACATTAGTACATGTAGATGTCACAAGAATTTCATCCAAATGTTAAAATAAAGTACAGCAGTTCAGTTTGACATCACAGGCATCCAACATTATCTTTTAATTTTTGGTCCATATAAACACAGCTGACAATTCCAGCATTTATGTGTACATGTACGAGCTGAAGGAAACGAAGGTATTTTAGGACGTACATGTAGTTTTCAATGGTTTTTCCTCTCACACTTTTATAATGCACATGCTTACTTTTTGGGTACTCCTTCACCTTAATATTTTATGACGTCCACTGAGACAAAATTGAGGTATCACTATACCAAGTATAAGCTGATATAAATTATCTCCCTTAGGAAAAGATTTCCGTGAACATGAATAGTGGGGTTTGGAATTCTGCCAGTTTCATACTGACAAATGTTAGCATACCTTCATACATCTGCTCTACGGTTTTGTTTATCCTACTTCATTGTTTTCTATGGTCATTGTTGTAGATACATATACATGTAACCGTCCTTTTTAACATGTACAAATGCAATGTTGTTATTACGTGTACATGTATACCTGTATTGCATAACACTACATTGACAGATAAAGGCCTCCATGGCCTAGTGGCCAAATCAAACAATCCAGAACTCTAACATGTGTTTATTGTTGTACAATGACATAATGATGAGCAGTCATACAGACACACAATGGTACAGAGTATATCAGAACTTACAAATATGCACCAGAAGCCTGCTGCAGCATCAAAAACTCCATGTTGACAAGGGACCCATGTCTGAATAACTTCAGTCAAGTCTGATATTTCATAAAATAGAAGTGAAAAAGCCACACTCAGCATTGAGCGATTCTGACACACTGAATAGTGGTATGAAGCTCTGAGTTCACCATAGCCCAGTCCTGACCCTCTCACCAATCCGATCACTCAGTTCAAGTCCAACTCACACTGGCTTTCTTTCCGCTCACGCATGTATGTGGGAAGGTCTGCCAGCAACCTGCAGATGGTTATGGGTATCCCTAGGGCTCTGCCCAGTTTCTTCCCACCATAATGCTGGTCGCCATCGTGTAAGTGAAATATTCTTGAGTACGGCATAACACTCTGATCAAATAAATGGAAAGAATACACGGATAGACGGGCTAGAACATCTACATGTACCTGGCACCCTGGAGACTGGAGTTCAATCAATTACAAAAAAAGCGTACCTAGCCCCACACTCACTGCAGTATATATGTAATATGAACTTAATACAGAGAAACTCCCAGGGTTTACAAAATATTAGTTTCTTGTTTATATAATAGGTACTTTCATGTAGATGTTGTAGGTGTATCAAACAAATGGTGGGAAAACCTGTTAATTGCTCTGGCAAAAGCTTATGTTTAGGATAACCATATAACAGTATGTTACAATTGATGTGTATAGACATGTACATTCCTTCTAGTTAGAAGACATAATACAATAATACCTGTTCTCCGAAAACTCAGGCTACTCTAGCCAGTGACCTCAATACTGAACAATAAACACTGTTAACAATAAAACGTAAGAGAAATTAAAATAAAGATGCCAGAAGTGTTCGTCTAGGTATCGCTAAGCAACAGTCATTAGTGATTGATTATCAAGGTTGATTGCTGACGTACTGTTTAACTTTGCATAATTTATGCAGGTGTAGTATCCTTACAGTATGTAGAAGTATGTAGCAGTATGTAGTAGTTTATTAAGTAAATTACGGTAGACCTGGGTAGACCTGGTGCCATTCCCTGTCTGTCTGTCATGCCTGTAGTCTTCAGGCCTATAAACACGGGCTCCTCATAAATAAGCTAGCCTACATCAGTGTCTTAGGCTGGCTACACCTTCACATATTTCTTCTTTTATTGACCGCTGGGTGGGCAACGAGCATGGAAATGTGTGTGTATATACATCTACATTATGCTTCGTGTAATTGCTGCAGGTGTGGCCATTGCCTTTGAATCTGTTCACCTACCTTTTATATTGATCTTAAGTATGGTGGAAATAAAAAAGACTGTAGTTACATTGGTTATTCTGTCTTGACATGTTCCAATCAAAACCAGCTTTCCATCTATGTGGAAGTACATGTATAAAGCCTTTGTGTAATATTAGATTATTCAGAAATTCGTTAGATGATTGCTTAACTTTTTTTTCTTCCTGCTGTGAAAAGTTTACATAGATTTGTCCATGTACAGTGTAATTCTCTCAGTGTGGGATGCTTCTGTTTTCTCTGATCACAGTTTTCTTACACTTTTACATAGAAATTTATACAACCACAAATGAGTTTTTTGGCAGTAAATTGTGAATATATGAAGCATGCTGCATGTACATGTATGTTTTCTTTGGTCCATCCATTTGTTTGGAGATTTATAATAATGCAGAGTACAGGCCTTGCTATTTTGGATTCTGTTTGGCTGTACTTCCATACTGGTTTGATACTGAATTGATTGGCTGAACTGCAGGCTGTATCAGTCTCTAGGTGTATTTGATGTGCTGAGGTCAACTCAAGCTTGACAGGCACCATTTTATTGAAGCCTGACATTGTACTCAAACTTTCAGCTCTGTGCAGAGCTTCTCAGCATAATTTGAATGTGAGGCACATGTGCATGACTCCATTTTTCAGCACTGTCCAAAATAATCTATTTGGTATGGCAAAATTAGTCAATGAGATAAACCTGGTGGGTGTATTTATATTTCTTTTTTCTTAAATGATTCAAAATCTTGTCCCCCCCCCCAAATTTTGTTTAAATGAATGCAAATAAATGTCATAAGATATTACTTTTTGGTGCTAGAATTTACATTTTTCCTGTAGGATATCATCCTACTTCAGGGGTCCATTCTACAGAGCTGCTGCAATACTGCGTCAAGTGCATTTACCATGGTGATATATCTCTTTTCTGTATGTTGTGATGGAAATTGTACCAGGCGCACTTTGCAACTGCTTCATAGAATAAGGCCCCAGAACACCTTTACCAAGAACATCACTGGAACTTTTGGAATCAAGCATCTTTGAATGTTGCACATTTAGTGAAATGAATGAAATTTTAGATCATTTACTGTATCTTTGTGAAAGACACAAAACTTGTTTACATTTATAAACTGTACATATGTACATGTAATCTAGATACATGTAGATGTGCATGTTTATTTGTTTGATAATCTAAATGCTGGGATTTTTGAGGGCCTGCATACAAGCATGTATATATGGCAGCACTAAGAGTAAGGGGTCAGTAAAGGTCACGTCAGTCATGAGAGATATGCAGTAAGGGGTCAGTAAAGGTCGTGTCAGTCATGAAAGATATGGAGTAAAGGGTCAGTAAAGGTTGTGTCAGTCATGAGAGATACATATATGCAGTATGGGTCAGTAAAGGTTGTATCAGTTATGAGAGATACATATATGCAGTATGGGGACAGGAAAGGTCATGTCAGTCATAAGAGATATGCAGTAAGGGGTCAGGAAAGGTCATGTTAGTCATGAGAGATATGGAGTAAGGGGTCAGTAAAGGTCGTGTCAGTCATAAGAGATATATATATATATGCAGTATGGGGTCAGTAAAGGTCGTGTCAGTCATGAGGGATATGCAGTAAGGGGTCAGTAAAGGTCATGTCAGTCATGAGAGATATGCAGTAAGGGGCAGTAAAGGTCGTGTCAGTCATGAGGGATATGCAGTAAGGGGTCAGTAAAGGTCGTCAGTCATGAGAGATATGCGGTAAGGGGTCAGTAAAGGTCGTGTCAGTCATGAGAGATATGCAGTAAGGGGTCAGTAAAGGTCATGCCAGTCATGAGAGATATGCAGTATGGGGTCAGTAAAGGTCGTGTCAGTCATAAAGAGATATATATATATATATATGCAGTATGGGGTCAGTAAAGGTCGTGTCAGTCGTGAGGGATATGCAGTAAGGGGTCAGTAAAGGTCGTGTCAGTCATGAGGGATCTGCAGTAAGGGGTCAGTAAAGGTCGTTTCAGTCATGAGGGATATGCAGTAAGGGGTCAGTAAAGGTCGTGTCATTCATGAGGGATATGCAGTATGGGGCCAGTAAAGGTCATGTCAGTCATGAGGGATATGCAGTAAGGGGTCAGTAAAGGTCGTGTCAGTCATGAGAGATATGCAGTAAGGGGTCAGTAAAGGTCATGTCAGTCATGAGAGATATGCAGTAAGGGGTCAGTAAAGGTCATGTCAGTCATGAGGGATATGCAGTTTGGGGTCAGTAAAGGTCATGTCAATCATGAGGGATATGCAGTAAGGGGTCAGTAAAGGTCATGTCAGTCATGAGGGATATGCAGTAAGGGGTCAGTAAAGGTCGTGTCATTCATGAGGGATATGCAGTAAGGGGTCAGTAAAGGTCGTGTCAGTCATGAGGGATATGCAGTAAGGGGCCAGTAAAGGTCGTTTCAGTCATGAGGGATATGCAGTAAGGGGTCAGTAAAGGTCATGTCATTCATGAGGGATATGCAGTATGGGGTCAGTAAAGGTCGTGTCAGTCATGAGAGATACGCAGTAAGGGGTCAGTAAAGGTCGTGTCAGTCATGAGAGATATGCAGTATGGGGTCAGTAAAGGTCAAGTCAGTCATGAGGGATATGCAGTAGTTCTTGCTACTACCTGATTACAGCTTGACAAACAAGCTACATTTTGTAAGAAGTGTGTTGAAAGAACTGATTTAAATAGAAGAGCTTCAACTCAAATGATCTGTGACATGGAATAATTTGCACTTAATTAAGCGTGCAGTTGGGAATAATTGCTGTTTGAGAAGAATAGTGACATTAAAAGTTGTAGTTTGGAAAAACTGGGTTTTCAAAAAACTACAGTTAGGAATAACCGCTATTAGGAATAGTTACAATATTGCAATGTGGAAATAATTTTGCTGTATGAAATGCAATTTGGAAGACCTGCAATTCAGAAGATCTGTGATTTGGCAGAACTGCAATTTGAATGGAAAACTTGAAAGAATTGGTCGCTTTAGTAATTTAGTAATTAACATTTTTTCTTCAGTTATTACACATATATGGATGTAGGACAGGTGAAAGACATGTTTTGTCTGTAATCTTATTAATACATTTCTGTATGGCTATGAGAATACACTAGAGTTTCAGTAATGTGAGACCGAGTTAGAGTAGCTGTATAATGCAGAGCTTCACCCAGGACTTTGTGTTGGACAGTCTTGTGTGTCTGCATCCTAGTTTGTATACGCTTCAGGAATGATAGTTTACTTAAGGCCTGCAACTAATTATATTTATAAACATACATGCAGAAGCACTTAAGTCATCTTTAAAGACTAATTCACTGCTTTGTCATAGAATTATCTGTTGATTTCATTAATGTTGATCTTTTGGAGCTGTCGTGTACACACACGCACACACACACACACACACACACACACACACACACACACACACACATGAATTTTCTATTTTTAGAATACTTACACCTATTAAGTGACCCATACATTTTACATACCAGTAATACTGTTCCATTTAGGCCAGGGCAGCCTGCAGCAATAAATAACTTTGCCAGATATATGCCAGCTAGGGGTGAAGCATAATAGTGCATACAGATAACACATCTGCAAGCCTTCTCCCTTTTATTTCTGATATAATTAGCTGGTGATAAACTTGGCTATCAGTTGGTCTATATGTTCATGCGTGTGTACAGTGTAGGTGTAAACCTGGCAGAGTCCAACTTTTCCTGGATGGATTCAGCCAGCCAGTCTTAGGCTTGTATATAGAGATCTGCTGGTAGATGGAATGATCGGTGTATCAAAGGACACATTCTCTCAGGGATTTGATCTACATGTTCTTAAGACAGATTCCAAGAATAGGTTTGTCCAGGAGTTTCCGAGGACGGTTCTACAAGTAATTTGTCCACCGTGTTCCTAGGACAGGTTCTACCAGCAATTTGTCCACTGTGTTTCTAGGACAGGTTCTACCAGTAATTTGTCCACTGTGTTCCTACCACAGGTTCTATCATTGATTTGCCCAGTATGTTCCTAGGACAGGTTCTACCAGCGATTTGTCCACTGTGTTCCTAGGGCAGGTTCTACCAGCGATTTGTCCACTGTGTTTCTAGGACAGGTTCTACCAGTAATTTGTCCACTGTGTTCCTACCACAGGTTCTATCATTGATTTGCCCAGTGTGTTCCTAGCACAGGTTATACCATCAATTTGTCCACTGTGTTCCTAGCACAGCTTTTACCAGCGATTTGTCCACTGTGTTCCTAGGGCAGGGCCTACCAGCGATTTGTCCACTGTGTTCCTAGGACAGGTTCTACCAGCAATTTGTCCACTGTGTTCCTAGGACAGGTTCTACCATCAATTTGTCCACTGTGTTCCTAGCACAGCTTTTACCAGCGATTTGTCCACTGTGTTCCTAGGGCAGGGCCTACCAGCGATTTGTCCACTGTGTTTCTAGGACAGGTTCTACCAGTAATTTGTCCACTGTGTTCCTACCACAGGTTCTATCATTGATTTGCCCAGTGTGTTCCTAGCACAGGTTATACCATCAATTTGTCCACTGTGTTCCTAGCACAGCTTTTACCAGCGATTTGTCCACTGTGTTCCTAGGGCAGGGCCTACCAGCGATTTGTCCACTGTGTTCCTAGGACAGGTTCTACCAGCAATTTGTCCACTGTGTTCCTAGGACAGGTTCTACCATCAATTTGTCCACTGTGTTCCTAGCACAGCTTTTACCAGCGATTTGTCCACTGTGTTCCTAGGGCAGGGCCTACCAGCGATTTGTCCACTGTGTTCCTAGGACAGGTTCTACCAGCAATTTGTCCACTGTGTTCCTAGGACAGGTTCTACCAGCAATTTGTCCACTGTGTTCCTAGGACAGGTTCTACCAGCGATTTGTCCACTGTGTTCCTAGGACAGGTTCTACCAGCGATTTGCCCAGCATGTTCCTTAGATTCTAACAGTGATTTTTCAATTAATTTGTCTCTAAATTGATATTACAACCAAGCAGTGGTCATCTGTGTCGTATTGTCTGTGCCCGTTTAATTGCTCACAGTTGAGAAGTTACATGGGAATAAAATAGGATTATCATGGCGGCTACTGTACAGAAGAAGAAACTCCGATACAAGTAATGTATTTTGACAGCAGCAGATTTTTTGTTCCCTGGGTTTTTTGTTTATTTTTGGTGAATATGATAACTTCAGATAGGTACATCCTTTATGGTTCTGAAATCATTCTGTTATAATTTACAGGTGTCTTCTGTACACCACTATGTGAGTCATATATTACAGGTACATGATGTACATATATCTGCTATATACCAAATGGTACATGGTGTACATATATCTGCTATATACCAAATGGTACATGGTGTACATATATCTGCTATATACCAAATTGTACATGGTGTTACATATATCTGCTATATACCAAATGGTACATGGTGTACATATATCTGCTATTTACCAAAATTGTACATGATGTACATATATCTGCTAAATACCAAAATGGTACATTACGCACATGTATCTGCTAAATACCAAAATGGTACATTACGCACATGTATCTGCTATATGCCAAAATGGCACATGATTCAGTGTTGACATTAGGTTAATATGTTTACACTTACACGGACATACATGTCTTGTGGCGGCATGTCACGACATAGATGACACACATGCAAGCACATACAAACTATCCAGCATTACTGCCACACAGGGTTGGATCTTCCAGTTTGAGAGTTGTACTCCGATATCTTGTGGCTTGTTGACATTAATTTATTAATCATCTGTCTCATTATGTTCACCGCATTCTTCAGGAACTTCTAAAGTTCACAAATGTTCAGCACCCTAATTTTCTCCATCGTTCATGTAAACTTTTTTCAGGCGCCCGTGTTATAGTAATGTGATCTTGCATAGCAGTGTCTAAGCTCACGAGCCCTGCATTTTTCTGCTAACATTTTTGAGTTTCAGGCAGAAAGATTTGATAAGAATGACTTAATACTAACTTAAAACCATAAATAGGCTTAACGCTGTTCCTACAAAATGCTCAGTTAATTTATATCTAGATCCATACATCAGAGTTCTGTATGGATTTAAAGTAGAAAAGAATATGTATATAATGTTTGCTCCCTTTGCTAAACAACAGGAGTTTAGTAAGTATATGTACATGTACACACGCAATTAGAAATCCAATTGAGTATACGTTGTCGCTTAATTATGACTTCCAAAAACCTTATAACAGAAAGATGTGCAGGATTTCTAAATTTGTGTTGTTACACATTGATGGGACTGAGTTTCACCACAATATGGTTAAAATGCTTTCTTGTCTTGGAAGTGACTCAGTACCTTGTACTTGAGGACAGTCGTTCACTCAGGTTGTTATAAAATCAATAACCCTATCTAGATTCCGTTTTTGTATTGACAGGAATTTGGGAAAATCCGGACTACGTGTTTCCAACATTGCCTTGGGTAAGTGTCCTTTATGCTGATCATTACATGCATGTTTCAACCTTGTAATCCATGAGTGTGCATTATTCACTTGCACAAGTTGATCAGGACAGGTAACTGATTGTTTCTCATAATCCATGAGTGTGCATTGTTCACTTGCACAAGTTGATCAAGACAGGTAACTGATTGTTTCTCATAATCCATGAGTGTGCATTGTTCACTTGCACAGGTTGATCAAGACAGGTAACTGATTGTTTTTTTTTTTAATTTTCACCTCATTGTCTTCTGTACCACTGAAAAATAACCACTGCTGACTGTCTTCTAGGCATTTGCATGCCACCACCCATATAAAAATAGACTTGCACCTTGTGCATAAGAATGGATCAAAAAGCCATGACAGTTAGAAAACAAACATGCACATATGATTTCAACACACTGTCTTTTATGCAGACACATAGTACTTTGACAATAGGCATGTGATGTGACAGAGTATTGCACTTCTCAGTGCACACCTTTTGTAACAGTTTCAACTCCACCAACTTCAGTGCACACAAGAAATGGCCAACATAAAATTTGATATAAATTGATTTCATGGTTAAAGTGTGACCAGAGCTTTGGGCCAGTTTGATATACCTTGCAAGAGCCAAGTCACAGTCAATATTTGGCATGTTAAAGAAAGGTCAAAAAAAAATTCTTCCACCATTGGCAGAAATTCCTTTTTTCTCTTCTGTAAATGCCCATTTCAGAGTACATGTATATGTGTCATTATTTCAAAGTGGTGTTATCTCACCTCTGTAATTCTCAACATAACCATGATTTTCTGTAAAAAAATTCCTGCCTTTGTTGCTTGTATTTATATTAAAGTTTGTGACTCTATTTCAAATGAGTGTGGTTAATTAGCTGGCTTATCTGACTAACACATTGTAGGAAGCATGGTGTGAGGTTTGCTGGGGCATAATATAGGTGGAGACAAAAGACTTAACCACCTGTTATATCTAAATTACATGTGTGTAAACAAATGTAAACATCAAATCCTACAGTGTAATCAGCTTAATGTGACAGTACACTCATGTGTATTCTGGAGGCTTTATTCTGCGTACATAGACTGATGAACTTTTGTGAATAGACCTGAAATTTGCCAAGATAATTGTAGTTTTGTCACTAAAATCAAATTAAAAAAGTTGCTCTTTCACATGCGAAAAGTTGAAGATTTAGGACATATGTTCTTAAGTACGTAAGAGGTTGTGGTTATTTCTAATCAGAAAATCTTATATGTGCATCTGACAGTGCATTTTTACAGGCTAAACTTCAGGTGCAATATATTTATCCTAAATAAGGGAATTTAAAAAACATATATTATTTACATACAGTCAAACCTGTTGTATGCGGTCAGTGAAGGGACAAGTAAAAAGTGGCCGCATATGACAGTTGGCCACATAAGACAGGTTGTGAAGACCAAGCCAAATCACAGCTGAATTAAGTTTCAGGAAATAATAATCTTATACATAATTGTTAAAGTACTAATCTGTTCATCTACATAAAATTCATATAAATATAACAATTGTAATAAAATAATAACTCAATAATTTCAAGTTTTGTGGGGTAGACCTATGGACTTCATGCATTTAACAGGCGATTACAGAAAGAGTTTCAGGTGAGAGCACGCATGACAGGAGAACTTTCTTCCCGTCATTGTCAAGCCTTAAAAAGCCATGTGCTAGTTTGGCCTACGTAGCTATAAATGACTATTCTAACAAAGTTTTGGACTGTAAATGGCAGACTGCTGAGATGTTAAATCATCTTAGCCATTACCCGTGAAACAACAGCAACAACAACATGTACAGTGAGTGAGGAAAATCAATTTCTCCATTACAGGCAATATTTGGTCATGCAAAATGAAAACACAGCACCAGCCTGCAAAGATAATGGCAAAGCAAGCCAGATAATTTGTCAAAGAAACCATTCATGGGAGGAACCACAGGAGGTCAGATTATATCTGAGTTTGCCCGCTGTTTTCTGCATTCCATAGCGGGGACCTCAGCATGGAGCTAATTCACTGCCACAGTGCAGGGGCGTCTGGACAGTAACCAGCTAGGCTGATTAAGGAACAATAGAGTTCACTGCTATTGACCAATAATTTTTAAACTTAACTTCTCATCACAGAGTGGCAGGTTATAACTTTTAATTACTACAAAAAGTATTGAAGTCGGGTGGTCATCTTTTTGAAATTTTTGAATGTTTGATGCGGCAGTCATTACTTTTGAAAGTCTTGGCCGCTCAGGACAGGCTGATATAGAATTTGGTGGCAAAATATATTGGCCGCTGAACGCGTTGGATAGGTACCCCCATATTACAAGGCGTTTAACATGGAAAATTGTTTGGCTGCGGCAGAGAGTGGCAGCTTACGGCAGATGGACGCTGATTACAGGTGGCCGTAGGTACACGTGTGACTGTATATACACATGCAGATGTACATGGCACATGTACCAGTAGTACCTACATGTACGTGCATATTTGCCACTGAATATTAGACCCTGGTGTTCAGTCAGTCCATGGTGTATGCCAGCCAAGCGCTGATCGATAAGGCTAGTTACCTCTCAATGACCAAGTTAACAGCAGTGTTAGTACATGTCCATGGTCATCAGGTATAGACTACGGAGTCAGACATTGCCATGTAAATTGTGTGCGAATAAGACACAACAACGTTAATTGTTATTACATGGATTTGCTGCATAGTATACTTACATGTACATTTTACTACATATTCTTGTGGAGAAATTTAGAGTGTACAGTTGGCATCATGGCAGTTTGAGAATGGCTCATGCGCTGAATTATTTCAGACACATGTACGTGTGGAAATACGACAATGTTATGTGCAGTTTTTTATAGAGTGAATACATGGATACAGTGTGGGAGTGGAACAATTAAATCTTCATCCCCATCAATTGTTACATGTTAAGTTTCCAGCTTACACCACCCTGGACATGATGGTTTCATTTCACACACTAGTCTCTCCTGGTATGTTAAGATACAATGTAGTGTACCTTTACGGTTAATGTACTGTGGATGTAAATGTATGGACAGGTGTAGTTAAAGCTCTTTGATGTATTTATTGATTTGTAATTACATGGGGATCAGTCTGCCTTTCACTGCATGCAGTTTCCTGCATTACAAACATCCTGACTTTAAACGCCATGCAGTTTTAAATGCAGCATCATGCATTCTTTACAGTGTAGAAACCAATTTACAACTCCATGTATGCGTACATTGTATGTAAGGAATAGAACAGCCGTGTTTTTGCCAAATGGTTCGCCAGGGTAATCAGTGTGATGTGAACATGAAATGAGGCCAATTCATCAAGATAATTTTAATGAATTTCTCACGATTAATAGTCAGGAAGATTGCATCTGTGCCTCATTACAGCATAGTTGTTGTGGGACATCTGCCGACCCTGTTCAAAGTGTTGCACATTACATACACACAAAGCCTGGTACATTGTATAATAGCCTTCATCTAGCTGTTACACATCTAACAAACTAACAGGCACAACAGAGTGATACTGGAGGTTAATTGCTGGCCTAAGCCAAATCATTAACACAATATCAGACATGTATATGTAACTTTTGTCGAAGCTTTGGAGTGCACAGGAAATAAAAAAATCAAGTACCAGTATAAGCATATGTGAGCAAAGACAACAACAACAATAACTAATGACACAATGCCATTTATGAGCGTGGTTATTATGGGTAGTGTAATGATCTGTGTTATAATGCTGGAGGTAGGCTACCTCTGATGTGATTACATGTGCGTGTAGAGGTGTGTGTTCCATGGCCTGATACATGCATACGTGCGGGACAGATACAAGACAACAGCATTGGAATTTGTACACTTGTATTAAGGCATATTGTTAATGCTGGTTATTTTAAGAACCTCCCTGAGGAAGAATACTATGAACATGATATGGACCATACATGTATGGAGATGTTGAGCAGTGACAAGTTAATTTTTACCATTCTGTACATTCATGCAGTTACAGTTGTCTTAACAGAACTCACAGTATATGCAACAAAATGCCGAGGTGGGTGGCTTACTACCAGCACTCGCTTGGCTTCCCTTCACTCATAATCCTCAAAATGCCGAGGTGGGTGGCTTACTGCGAGCACTCGATGACCTTCCCACCACCCACAAACCTCATAATGCAGAGGTGTATGGCTTACTGCCGGCACTCGATGAGCATCCCTTCACCCACAAACCTCATAATGCAGAGGTGCGTGGCTAACTGCCGGCACTCGATGAGCTTCCCTTCACCCACAAACCTCATAATGCAGAGGTGAGCTTCCCTTCACCCACAAACCTCATAATGCAGAGGTGAGCTTCCCTTCACCCACAAACCTCATAATCCAGAAATGAGCTTCCCTTCACCGATAAGCCTCAGAATGCACAGGTGAGCATCCCTTCACCCATAAGCCTCAGAATGCACAGGTGAGCTTCCCTTCACCCATAAGCCTCAGAATGCACAGGTGAGCTTCCCTTCACCCATAAGCCTCAGAATGCACAGGTGAGCTTCCCTTCACCCATAAGCCTCAGAATGCACAGGTGAGCTTCCCTTCACCCATAAGCCTCAGAATGCACAGGTGAGCTTCCCTTCACCCATAAGCCTCAGAATGCACAGGTGAGCTTCCCTTCACCCATAAGCCTCAGAATGCACAGGTGAGCTTCCCTTCACCCATAAGCCTCAGAATGCACAGGTGAGCATCCCTTCACCCACAAACCTCACCAATTTCAAGGCTCATATTCATGATGTGATTCCGACACATGTATTACCTGTATTATAACTGCTACAGTGATTCCGTTCCCCAGGGCCATTGAGATCACATTTATGGTGAAGAAAACAATGATGTACATGTATAAAGATCACTGACAATTACTGTATTTCACTTACAGTATAGTATTTTCAGTTTACGTATTTTGATTGATTCTGATCGATTCATCCATCTGATACAGCCACTTTTGTGTGAGGTTTGATTCATTTCCTATCATCAAAAGACCACCATGTGCTTCTGAAAGTGCATTTTTACATACCAAACTTACCAAAAAATGCACTCATTGGATTTAGATTTTAATCACTTCAATTTTTCAGGCAATGAAAATCTGAAAATAACAAATCTGGAAGTTTTGTTTAGAGTTAAAACACAGATGTCAGTCCATGTTCATTTTCTAGTGGCATTTCTACCAACCCTGTTGGTACTGTGGTATGTTTCTGTTCAGCTCATTGGGTCTCTTTAGATATTGACATGTCCATGGTTTATTTGCAGGAACATGGGTGACATTTGGGGCCCAGATCACAGATGAGGTAAGGTACTGGTGTGAGACCCCCAGCTGTGGAGGCTAAAAGAAGGCAGTCTGTTGTCCATCTGACCTGTCAGGCAATGGCGGCTCAGTTGCTGGTTGAAAACTGGCTCCATTATATTGCACAAATTTGTACACTTCTGTGCATATATTTATTTATTTATTTCATTGGTGTTTTACACTGTAGTCAAGACTATTTCACTTATACAACAGTGCCCAGCATTATGGTGGGAGGAAAACAGGGCTTGGGGGAAACCATCAGCAGGCTGCTGACAGACCTTCCAACTTAACACAGAGAGGAAGCAAGCATTACCTGGCCTTGAGCTCATAATGATCGCATTGCATACATGAAAATCATTCACATATTTGTTTGTATGGCCAGTAAAAGCTCTTAGATCTTCCTTTTTCATATTTGTAAGGCAAAATCTAATTTTGAACAAGTATTAGACAGTTTTTTGGGCATCAAACATTTTACTTTGGCATGGACATGATGGCAGTACATAGAAGTTTGTCTTCAATTCATTGAGCCTCAATGGGCCTCCGTGGCTCAGTTGGTTAGCAGGCTAGCGCAGCATAATGACCCAGGAATCTCTCACCAATGCGGTCGCTGTGAGTTCAAGTCCAGCTCATGCTGGCTTCCTCTCCGGCCGTAAGTGGGAAGGTCTGCTAGCAACCTGTGGATGGTCGTGGGTTTCCCCCTGGCTGTGCCCGGTTTCCACCCACCATAATGCTGGCCGCTGTCATATAAGTGAAATATTCTTGAGTACGGCGTAAAACACCAATCAATAAAATAAACAAACAATAAACCTTTACTGTTATATCTATGGTGTGTCTGAAACAAACTTAGGTAGCTCACACAGATTCAATTTTGACAGTCTTACCTACAGTGGACATGACGCTGGTACAAACAGTTACAACTAGGATCATGTGAGTTAGTTTTGTGACCAAATACGTATAGTCATATAAAATAGCGCATAATCCAGCCCCCAATGTTGCTCACTGAGTATTTTTACCAGCAGCTGATTTCTTCCACAGATGGCTGAGGAGATTTTGACCCTGGCATATGAGAGTGGAATCAATTACTTTGATACTGCGGAAGTTTACGCGGCTGGCAAGTAAGTGCATCACTGATGTGTAATCTGAGTTTGGATGAATACAGAGACATTTCAAAATGTTTCTTCTCAGTGATACAAGTCTTATTTCACTTTTCTTATTACATTTTGATATTTTACACCCAGGCGAATTGACGTCAGAAAAAGACACTTGTTTTTTCATGACGTTCGAAGCTGAGCTTAGTGGGATGGCAGCACAATACATCACAGAAGAGGACATCACAGAACCTCGTACAAGTTTTCATGTACAAGTCTGTAGAGGCCTACACCTGAAAACATGGCTTACTTTGTTAGTATACACAAAGTAAAGAAATTGTCAAAATATAAATAATAAATACAATATTACACAATGAAGGTTTATACCGTAAATGTCATTTTTATGAATGTTGGGAATGGTAACCCAATTGACATAGTAATGTTGGGTATCTCCCTTGGTTCTTATTCTGCTTAGTTTAGCCCCAAATGTCAATCGCCAAGTGATTGACAGGTAGGTCCCACTGGACCCTAGATCCTTGTATCTTGGCCTTCAGTATGAGAGAGATTTGTTGTCTTTCCCCATTACTAGGGGTAATGGAGATCAGAGCATGGAATCTTGTCTAGGAGCCAGCTTTTTACTCTACCTAAACCACAAAACACTGCTGTAAACATCCCAATAAAAACTTCCAGTGTATTTCAAAACTGACTGAGACTCCGGTATGGAGTTTATACTTTTCATATAAGTCACGTATTACAGGTCATTTGTACATGTAATATTTTTTTCAATCAAATCTGAATTAAGTTACAAAATTATATACATTCTACTCCACAGTAGCCTTCTGCATGTTGTTTTATGAGCTTTAGGCCAGGAGGTGTGTCAGGTATCTGGTGAAGGACAGTGGCACAAAAGTACTGCCACTTTCTAAGTGAGAAATTTCCCATTCTCCATTCAGAGCTCATCAGTTAAGACAATATAGCATTGAGCCTTCACCAATGTGTTATCCGCATCTGGTAACAGCAGCAGCTCACTAATAATACGGACGTTAATTTGAGGTAGAAGGGTACACTGTTCTAAACAGGTTGGATGCATTTCAGGCTGGATATAAATGTACACTGTCAAGCCTAGCGTAGAACTGGTACCTGAAGTAAATACATGTACTGACTTATACATGAAGCTACAGTGAGGCTACAGATCTAAATGTAGGAGAGCCAACCCTAGGCTGATCTCCAACACCTGTGTATATGTACAGGTACTTTAAGTTGGCTTGGCTTCATATCGTAGAGATACCTGTGATTACTTGGAGATTTAGTGCCGAGTTCTGTCATACCAAAAGTACAATGTAGATCGCATTTCACCTGCCAAAGAGGAGAGATATGCAAAGAAACATGTATTGAGTGATGGCATTGTCTACTAGTACAGCTATGTACAGGTATATATAGTATGTGCTTGGTAAACATGAAATTGTTGCTGTGTACAGCTACATGTACAGGTATATATAGTATGTGCTCGGTAAACATGAAGTTGTTGCTGTGTACAGCTACATGTACAGGTATATATAGTATGTGTTCGGTAAACATGAAGTTGTTAGTGTGTACAGCTACATGTACAGGTATATATAGTATGTGCTTGGTAAACATGAAGTTGTTGCTGTGTACAGCTACATGTACAGGTATATATAGTATGTGCTTGGTAAACATGAAATTGTTGCTGTGTACAGCTACATGTACAGGTATATATAGTATGTGCTTGGTAAACATGAAGTTGTTACTGTGTACAGCTACATGTACAGGAATATATAGTATGTGCTTGGTAAACATGAATTTGTTACTGTGTACAGCTACATGTAGAGGTATATATAGTATGTGCTTGGTAAACATGAAATTGTTGCTGTGTACAGCTACATGTAGAGGTATATATAGTATGTGCTTGGTAAACATGAAATTGTTACTGTGTACAGTTACATGTAGAGGTATGTATAGTATGTGCTTGGTAAACATGAAGTTGTTACTGTGTACAGCTACATGTACAGGTAGATATAGTATGTGCTTGGTAAACATGAAATTGTTACTGTGTACAGCTGCATGTACAGGTGTATATAGTATGTGCTTGGTAAACATGAAAATGTTGCTGTGTACAGCTACATGTAGAGGTATATATAGTATGTGCTTGGTAAACATGAAAATGTTGCTGTGTACAGCTACATGTAGAGGTATATATAGTATGTGCTTGGTAAACATGAAGTTGTTACTGTGTACAGCTACATGTAGAGGTATATATAGTATGTGCTTGGTAAACATGAAGTTGTTACTGTGTATAGCTACATGTACAGGTATATATAGTATGTGTTCGGTAAACATGAAGTTGTTAGTGTGTACAGCTACATGTACAGGTATATATAGTATGTGCTTGGTAAACATGAAATTGTTGCTGTGTACAGCTACATGTACAGGTATATATAGTATGTGCTTGGTAAACATGAAATTGTTGCTGTGTACAGCTACATGTACAGGTATATATAGTATGTGCTTGGTAAACATGAAGTTGTTACTGTGTACAGCTACATGTACAGGTATATATAGTATGTGCTTGGTAAACATGAAGTTGTTACTGTGTACAGCTACATGTACAGGAATATATAGTATGTGCTTGGTAAACATGAAATTGTTGCTGTGTACAGCTACATGTAGAGGTATATATAGTATGTGCTTGGTAAACATGAAATTGTTACTGTGTACAGTTACATGTAGGGGTATATATAGTATGTGCTTGGTAAACATGAAATTGTTGCTGTGTACAGCTACATGTAGAGGTATATATAGTATGTGCTTGGTAAACATGAAATTGTTACTGTGTACAGCTACATGTAGAGGTATATATAGTATGTGCTTGGTAAACATGAAATTGTTACTGTGTACAGCTACATGTACAGGAATATATAGTATGTGCTTGGTAAACATGAAATTGTTGCTTTGTACAGCTACATGTACAGGTATATATAGTATGTGCTCGGTAAACATGAAGTTGTTACTGTGTACAGCTACATGTAGAGGTATATATAGTATGTGCTTGGTAAACATGAAATTGTTGCTGTGTACAGCTACATGTAGAGGTATATATAGTATGTGCTTGGTAAACATGAAATTGTTACTGTGTACAGCTACATGTACAGGAATATATAGTATGTGCTTGGTAAACATGAAATTGTTACTGTGTACAACTACATGTACAGGAATATATAGTATGTGCTTGGTAAACATGAAGTTGTTACTGTGTACAGCTACATGTACAGGTATATATAGTATGTGCTTGGTAAACATGAAGTTGTTACTGTGTACAGCTACATGTAGAGGTATATATAGTATGTGCTTGGTAAACATGAAGTTGTTACTGTGTACAGTTACATGTAGAGGTATATATAGTATGTGCTTGGTAAACATGAAATTGTTACTGTGTACAGCTACATGTACAGGTATATATAGTATGCGCTTGGTAAACATGAAATTGTTACTGTGTACAGCTACATGTACAGGTATATATAGTATGTGCTTGGTAAACATGAAGTTGTTACTGTGTACAGCTACATGTACAGGAATATATAGTATGTGCTCGGTAAACATGAAATTGTTACTGTGTACAGTTACATGTAGAGGTATATATAGTATTGTGCTTGGTAAACATGAATTTGTTACTGTGTACAGCTTACATGTAGAGGTATATATAGTATGTGCTTGGTAAACATGAAATTGTTACTGTGTACAGCTACATGTAGAGGTATATATAGATATGTGCTTGGTAAACATGAAGTTGTTACTGTGTACAGCTACATGTACAGGTATATATAGTATGTGCTTGGTAAACATGAAATTGTTACTGCGTACAGCTACATGTACAGGTATATATAGTATGTGCTTGGTAAACATGAAGTTGTTACTGTGTACAGCTACATGGTACAGGTATATATAGTATGTGCTTGGTAAACTTGACATTGGTAGTGTGTATAGTATACTTACAGGTATATGTATTCTATTGTTGCATGCCTGCCTGTCAGGAAGGCAGGAATTCGTGGATCATTCCTACAAAGTTCAGCCAGCTGATGCTGTAAATTCTCTAATAATTTTCGTGATTCACAGCATATGGATGTTTGCCTATTTGAGCTGTGTTTATATAGTATTCATTAATTTTTCATTGATATCATAGATGTGTTTATGGGTAAAGAACATTAAGAGTGCCTGAATGAAGCCACTTTCTCTCATCATATACCGCACAGTTGAGTGTATCATTAGAGTTACAAGTACAAATTTCATTGGCAAAGTGGAAGCAAGAATGTAAAAAATTGTGAAAAATTGCATAAGTTTTCAATACTTCCATATTTATGGACATTGTTTACATAGCTATTTATTGGGATTTATTTGGGAAATTATACACTTTATACCAGCAAAGTTTGTATTGTAAAGTGCTTTTTAACAGATCTTCTCCCTTATCCCTCTTCTTCAGTAAAGTGGCAGAACTCATCATTTGAGCTTGTGTAATTTCTTATCAAGATGAATAGTTCAACTGCTCACAACTTAATGAGTTTTGTAGATGTATTTTATTTTCTGAAGTTAGAGAGAAGCTGTAGTAGAGTATAATTTACATTGTAAGCCCTTTCATACAATCAAGGAAAACTTGAAGGCTGCACTAGATATTTGATGTATAATGTACATGTGTGTGTCAACAGTCAATGTGATCAACACAGAATCCTGTATATGTATTTAATAGATGAAAATTTGCTTTGTTTCAAAAGAATCTTACGTTGCATGTTGGGTGGATTTCAAAGCCTTCTAGTATTTTAGTAAACGTCATTGTATTGCAATGAATAATGCACCCTTAATGAATGAGATTTTTTTCTCCAACATTCAGATGTAAGATGTAATATATGTGGGATGACCCTGTTTTCTCAATCATTTTATAAAGGAACCTACTAACATTACTACTTTGACTTATTGACTGTTCTTTATTTCCTTTTGTGTTTATTTTGCAGAGCTGAGACTGTTCTTGGTAAAGTCTTGAAGAAGAAGGCTTGGAGGTTGGTATAGATTCTGTTTGCATTCAGAGTAAAGAAAAAGTTGGCCTATTATGTAATGAGCCGTTGGAGCAAATAGTTGCCACTCTCATGATAATCATGGATGAAATCAGTGTTCCGGTATGAAGAGTTGAGCTGGTGTTGGCCTTCATCGTAATTGTCCAGCATGCTACTGTGTATTCTTCCACCTATCCTCTATGTTACTACATGTGTTTATATTGTTTCTTCCAGACGTTCCAGCTACATCGTGTCAACAAAGATCTACTGGGGTGGCAAGTGAGTTTATGATGTGGAATGGGTCAGTATTCCTGACTCTGTCTCCACCACTTTCTGTTTCAGAAATAAGTGGGTGTATAAAACATCAATACTGAAAAGGCTGGTACCTGTACCTGATCCTTTCCAGAGGAAAAAAACTGCTGAGAACCTCATGTCAGAAGTAGAAGTTATTTTGAGGGGCCCAGGGAACTTTATTGTGCACAGAAAAGTCCCTCTATAGTTTTGGCAGTAAATGCCCATACAGGGTCTCTGAAAAACTCTCATCGCTAATGTGGCCATTTGTCCACTCTGTCGTTCGTGGATGTAGTGCTTATACATGTACTTCACACATGGGAAAGGTTGTCATTAATATACGCGTACATCACAGGTGGGAAAGGTTGTCATTAATATACATGTACATCACATGTGGGAAAGGTTGTCATTAATATGCATGTACATTACATGTGGGAAAGGTTGTCATTAATATACGTGTACATCACACGTGGGAAAGGCTGTCATTAATATACATGTACATTACACGTGGGAAAGGTTGTCATTAATATACGTGTACATCACATGTAGGAAAGGTTGTCATTAATATGTGTGTACATCACATGTGGAAAAGATTGTCATTAATATACATGTACATCACATGTGGGAAAGGTTGTCATTAATATGCATGTACATTAATATACGTGTACATCACACGTGGGAAAGGCTGTCATTAATATACATGTACATTACACGTGGGAAAGGTTGTCATTAATATGCATGTACATCGCATGTGGGAAAGGTTGTCATTAATATGCATGTACATCACACGTAGGAAAGGTTGTCATTAATATGCATGTACATCACACATGGGAAAGGGGTTCATTAATATGCATGTACATCACACGTAGGAAAGGTTGTCATTAATATGCATGTACATCACACGCGGGAAAGGTTGTCATTAATATACATGTACATCACACGTGCAAATCACAAGTGGGAAAGATTGTCATTAATATGCATGTACATCAGATGTGGGAAAGGTTGTATTAATATGTGTGTACGTCACACATGGGAAAGGTTGTCATTGATATGCATGTACACCACGTGTACATTGCACGTGGGGAAAGGTTGTCATTAATATACATGTACATCACATGTGGGAAAGGTTGTCAGTACATCATGTCTTCCCCAATGAGACTAATATCACCTGTTTGATGGTGTTATCTATCTCCAATTTTTTAAATATTGGTTACATTTTGTATCCCAAGACTTCAGCTTTGTGACAATCTGTAGCCAGACATTCAAACACCTGTGTATGTACGGATATGTTGAAAATGCACCTAATTAGTTTAAGTTACGGAATTGAGGATCCAGTTATCAACAAATTCCATCTTTGTTTTTTGACAGAGCTGAGACAGAGAAAGGGCTATCCAGGAAACACATCATTGAAGGTATTTATAGAAAACTTTGCGGACTTTTTAATGAAGATACTCCAGCGATTCTACAACACCCAGCATGCATTTGCACTCAGAGCCAAAGTTTAATTTACTAAAAATTCACTTTTACTCAACTGACATTTGAAAGTCTTCACATAAATCTTATTTGGAAGAGTTATGGGAAGCTAAATATAGAGACCACTTTTAAATAAAGTATGCATTATTCATAATCTTTTTATGCAAAATTCAAGTAGAGTTTTTTTCCTTTTTTTAACAGTGTATAAACTACGGAAAATATTGATGTAAAAGTCCGATTTTATTTGAGCCGTATTGCATACAATTAGGCAGAGCATTGTGACAGATTGTTTTTGATTTTTTTTGGCTGCTTAACGAACTCTTATATTTCCAGATTAAATACAGGTATAGATGCAGTATTACATATACATGCATGTTCATGTTAAACGTAGAAATATAGCAATCAGAGTATATTTAGCAACTTACAGGAAATGATGTTGGCTTGTCCAATATGGTACAATGTGAAACAGAAAAGTGTAAAAGAGTAGTAAAAATCACATTTGGATTCTGCATAAAATGGACTTTTAGATCCATACTTTTCAGTATGGACTTGCATACTTTATTTAAAGGTGGTTTGTTATTTAATTTATTTGATTGGTGTTGTACGCTGTACTTAAGAATATTTCACTTATATGACGTTGACCAGCATTATGGTGTGAGGAAACTGGGCACAGCCCAGGGGAAACCCACAACCATCCATAGGTTGCTGGCAGACCTTCCCACGTACGTCTGGAGAGGAAGCCAGCGTGAGCTGCACTTGAACTCACAGTGACCGCAGTGGTGAGAGGCTTTATGTGAGTATGTTATGTTAGCAAAATGTATGTGTGTTTATATTCATCTGTTATAAATATGACATGTAAGTCGCACAGAGGAAAGTTTTGTCCTCCTTTCACATAACTGATAGCAGTTTTATTACGGTAAAAATTCTTCTTAACGTATGACAGTTAACAATAATCAGTCAATGCTAGAAGACTTTTGATGTTGTTGGGTGTTTGTTTGTAAAGTTTTAAGGATGCTGATACAGATCTTCACCTTTATTGGTATTGCTAGGTCTGAAAGCTTCCCTGGAGCGCCTACAGCTGGAGTATGTTGATGTTGTGTTTGCTAACAAACCTGATCCTCACACCCCCATGGAAGGTAAGAGCTGCCCAAAAAAATGACAAATGTTGTACCTCGACTTGGCTCTGGCTAGTTAACCAATTCATGAAGTATGATCTGCCGGAGGCCTATTGTCCAAAAATGTCAAGCAACAGTTTGTATAGGTTTGATACTCTGTGATGGAGGGGAGGTAACCAGGTGGGTAACCTTGATAGTTGAGGAATTGACCCTGTACATGACGGTTTAGTCTGGGCACCCTGGTTTCTTCTCCCATAAGCCTGACCTCTGTCATACCAGGGAAAGGTTTTTGAATACAGCATTAACACAGTTATAAACATCAATCAGATAAATATGTAAATATAAGAATGAATCACCCTGTATGCTCTGTGTGTAATATTGTGGCACTTCACTGGTCTACCCTATTAGGTATCCTCTGATTGTTCAGGTATCCTCTGATTGTTCAGGTATCCTCTGATTGTTCAGGCAGTCACCATCCTAATTCCTCACCTGTTTAACCTTCACTGCGACCAGTTTCATGAAACATTCTGAGAGAACTGTGAGATGTAGAGAAAACATCTGCACAGGTTTATGAAGCTTGCATCTTTGGTGACAAATTATTTTTGTGGCTATTTTGGTAAAAATTGTATGTATAAATTCCACTGAGAAAAAGTGCTTTAAATGTTGAAAGATTTACAGTATGAAGTATTTAGAAACTATTGGTATACATGTACACATTGTCTTTGCAATGCTGAGCTGAACAAAGCCTGCTAACTACATGTAGCGGCAGTGACCATCATACCTGTGTGTTATGTATTTATGACAGAGATTGTGAGAGCTTTCACTCACTGTATCAACCAAGGCTGGGCCATGTACTGGGGAACATCCAGGTGGAGCCCAATGGAGATCATGGTGAGAGGAGGATAATCAGGAAGCATTGGATTTATTTATTCAATTTAAATACAACTGTATTCTGACATGCATGAAACAATTGGACATTGGCAGGATTAAAGCCAATATTGCTTGATATTTTGTAATGTTTGTTCTTTTCTGTAATAGCAGACGATTATATGGTTTTCAAGATACAGCTTGGAACCCCTATTGATTTATTGTAAAGGGAGATAAAAATTGTCTTGCAGAAAATGTACGGATGCTGTTCTCACACACATGTACATCTATTATTCCATGTTAATGTACATTACTAGTTTCACCCATGCATTTGCTGTGAGTTCAAGTCCAGCTCATGCTGGCTTTCTCTCCAGTCGTACTTGGAAAGATCTGACAGCAACCAGTGGATGGTCTTGGGTTTCCCCTGGGTGCTGTCCAGTTTCCTCACACCATAATGTTTACTGTCGTTATATAAGGGAAATATCCTTGGGTATGAGTTAAAATTAAAACATAAATGTACATCACTAGCGAGAGTTACACCATCAACATGGAGTGTTTGCCAGTCAGGAAATCATCTGTTGTTTGTGTGGGTTATTTTTTCATGAGGCAGAACTCTCTGTAAGTGTCACATAGGTTCAGCCACATGTGCTCTGTACGCACAGATCAGGTGCATATGACTGAAAATATGCTTAAATGTTATATATATGAAACACAAAGGTCAGATTTTGGTCTGTTTTATTTTTGTTTGAAACCGATTGAAAATAACAGCAAGAATACGTACCTTTCATGAAATATAAAGCAAAGATAAGTCAGTGATCATGAATTAAGCTTTGCCCTAGAAGCACAGGAGATATGAATAGGCTGCTGTCTTGCGTACATTATATTTTGACAAAGGTTTTAAGGCTTCTTTTGAAATGATAATAAATTCATTATAAATAATGCCATATACAAAGCGAGTTCACCATTTGAATAAACCTGTTCCCAAAATGGAATAATGATTCTGTATCTTTCTGACTTGCGTTGAGCTATAAAGAAATGACCTGAAGATGAACTTTTTGTTTTTTGGCGAACAAACTAACATAAAGGTAAACACAAGAGTAAACTTCAAAGTACGTTTATTTTTATATTTAGATGATTTTGCCCCATTTTTCTTTTATTTATTCTTTCATTCCCTTTACTTATGACTTACAATGAACAGAATTATCTTGGGATTTATTCAAAATAAATACAGACCATTGGAAATGGGATCACCTGGCATGTTACAAAATCCCTTTGTGAAGATAGCCGTTCTGAACATATATAATTTATTTTTCTATATTCAAAAGTGAAGGATTGCATCAAAATTGTGCACATGATGCCTTTAAGTGTTAAACTAGCCACTGAAACAGAAAACAAGTGGATCACATACATGATAGACAATAAAAACAAACATAAAGAGACAAGATCAGTATAAAATAACACTTTAGCATATTTGCACTGACATGTATTTGAGAGGAACCACAGATCTTCAAGATTAAGTCATACTGTCAGACTGTGTGTAATAGCTCTCGTTTTGTTTGATGTGTCCGTGTTTAGGAGGCGTATTCCGTGGCTCGCCAGTTTAACCTCATCCCACCAATCGCTGAGCAGGCAGAGTATCACCTGTTTCAGAGAGAGAAGGTGGAGCTTCAGATGCCAGAACTCTATCACAAAATAGGTATGTACATCGAATTCCTTCAGGTATCAGGCCGTCAAATTTCAGAAATTTACTTAACCTCAAAATATGTTGTCTGAAAATGATTCTGTTTTATATATTTTGCACAAAATTCTAATGAAAATATGTGAAGCAAAATAGGTTAAGCATATCAAACAAGCAGTTTGAAAAGGGTGTGCATTATATCATTATCATGAAACTGATCATCAGCATTTTTCTCTAAAATGTGTTTTCCACAATTTCTGACTATAAAGACAAGTCATTTAGGAATCTTGATACATTGATGAAGAAATAATTGTTAAACCATCATTTTTTAGATATTATAATGTCTTGTCACATGACATTTCTGAAAAGAGCTGTTTAACAGTTTAGTTTTTGTTCTCATAACCCTGCAATTTGGTGAAGCATTTCAAGGCACTGGTTATAATTGTCAGTGATGACAGTGTTAAGCAAAACAGGGGAACAGGGTGGATTATCCCCCTTGAAGTGCTGTTCTTTAGACTTATTATCAAACAAACTCCCTTCTGAGAACAAATTGATGCAATTTGTCAGCATGGCCGACGTGACAATTTTTTTGAAAGTTTGCCTTTATAGAGACTGTAGGAAACCCTTTCAGGCTAGCTTTAAAACCTTTTCTCTTTTTATGCGCAAACAGAGAAATGCAACCTTCACATGAACTGAACAATTATTTACTTGAAAGGGCTTTTTTGTATTATAGCATGGCAACGTCTGTTCATGCATTCATGATTAAACCTCTACAAACAGCAGAACACTGTGGAAGGGATTCACATGACTTCAAAAGTTTCTGAGTTGTCTCCCTTCTCGTGATGAATTAGTATATGTAGATCGTTCATGTGAACACTTCTCTTCTTCTAAATGCAGGTATTGGTACAATCACCTGGTCTCCCCTGGCTTGTGGTATTTTGTCAGGGAAGTATGATGACGGGGTTCCTATCTACTCCAGGGCAGCCATGAAGGTGAGGCATACACAAGACCAAGGTTTTGTAGCAAGAAGAAACTGTACTTTCACAGTTTTCACGCCTCCAAACACCAAATCCATGGAAACTGAGTAATGGCAATGTTGACTTTTCAATATGCAGAAGAAATTTGAGGTCAGGAACTAAGGAAAAAGCTAAAGGCTGTTGCACATACATGTATAAAAGTATGTCTGTTTCTGCCGTACTGGAGATTATTCTGCTCAGAGCACTGGGCTTCTCCAGGTATGAACTGACAAACTTCCCAATACATCAGCAGCTGAATTTCATTTAGCTTTAGTTGGACTTGAACATACTACCACATTAGGTGAAGGGCGGTATATTGGTTGATTCCAGTCCTGGCTAAGGTCATGTGAGTAACCAAATTCTTGACTGGCATCATTCACTCAATGCATACAGTATATGCATTATGTGATAAGATATTGGAACATAATTCTGTCTGTTGTAGGGTTATGGCTGGCTGAAGGAAAAGATACTGAGCGAGGAGGGAAGAAGACAGCAGGCCAAGCTGCGAGAAGTAGCACTCATCGCAGATAAGCTAAACTGTTCTCTCTCACAATTGGCTATTGGTAAGTCCACATACAAATACTTGAATCATTGATGATGAACCTCAGATGCTTTTATTATAAACTTCTGTTTCATCATGATCGTGTGATGTTAGAGAGGTTCACAAGACAATGTACTCACATTCTGATATTTGCACAGTATATGTACTGGGGATAATTTCCATATGTTATGGGGCAAAACCTTTTGAATTGAATTTCTGTTGATTAATTGTATCAGTACAAGCTCAAACTTCTGGTGAGGAAGGGTTGAATATTAATATTAATTTAGAAATACCTGGCATACCCAAAAATGTAGTTGTGTGCAGCTGTGGTTTTGTTGTGTGATATCTTCATAGAGGTTAATACACAGCTTCTTCTCTGCCTGAAACTAATGTCACTTGTAGTGAGATTATTTGGACTGCTGCATGATATCTGATTGATTGTAGGAATTTTGGATATTGGTAATTAAATAAATAAACGAATGCTTAATGAAATACATTGATGGGTGAATGTCTTTTTTTGCCTCCACTCCAGCATGGTGCCTGAAGAATGAAAATGTCCAGTGTGTCATGTTAGGGGCCTCCTCAGTGGACCAGCTCTATGAGAACATACAGGCCTTACAGGTATAAACCCATGTTGGCTGACCTCCTCCCAAACTAATAACTTGCTACCTGTTTGTAAATATGTCTGCTCCCCAACCACCCCCACCCACCAACCCAACCCTACACTTTTGTCAGCATATAACTGAAGCCAGTTATTAATTGAAATGTGTGCATGAAGACTCATAGTGGTTTTATTTAGACCTTTACAGACATTATTTAGTACAATTTGCTGTTTGAAGCTGACTGTTCACTTACTTTCTAAGGTCAGAGTTCATCCAAATCTACGAAAAAAATACTTGACTGATTTTCTTCAAAAATTTACCAGGTTTCTGAGACCAGTCATATCTACACAATATCTCTAAAACCATTTTACTAATTTTCTTCCTTTTAGAATCTCTATGAGGTTAACATGTACAGATTAACTTTTTGGTGTCCCCCTTATTTTCTAAGGTTAAACTTGGCTGTGAAAACTCTTGTGTACACTGTATCACCAAAACTTCGTGGCCTGATGTCCAAGTTCTTCCGAATTGGGCTATTTTTATTCCTCTTTTAAAAACATTTATGAGTTGTTGAACAATGTGGAAGGAATATGAGGGACAACATGTTTTTCCTTCAAAAACACATTCCCAGCTATCCCAGATGAACATTTTTTCCAGATTTTGACAAATACTTGTTGTATGTTCCCACAGTATGTGCCCAAACTGACGCCAGTGCTCATGGGTGAGCTGGACAAGATCCTAGGTAACAAGCCCGCGGTCATACGAAGGGAGCCACCGCAAAGGTGACTAGAACCGAAACCTTCCACCTCACACAGCTCACGGCCCACCATGTCCCACGGACAGGCAGGGGCGGGCAATACGCCCCCATGCGTCATCCAGTAATTACACACCCAGCCGAGAACACAGCCAGCACCAGTGAGAACTTCAAATTAGACCGACTCCAAAAACCACAATATTCATTATTACAGAGGCACAGTTTTATGTGATACAATCCCTGCATTGTCATTTAAAGGATAAATGAAAAGGAACTATAAAACAAAAACTAGTGGAGAGTTTGAAACACAACAGCTTCAGATCTCTCCTGAAAGAGAATGGCTTTATCAGCAGAGGTGTCCAGAGCAGTGAGTGATGTTCCCGATATTACCAGACTTAAATCTAGGCAGAATGATTCCCCCACCCCCCAGACAGGCAGACGGTTTTTACGACACAGCTATATGAAGCAACTACCGCTATCAGCAGACGTCATGCAAAATGCGCGGGAAATTTCTTTTAAGAGCAATAAATTTGAAACTGATGTACTGATGGAAGAGTACCTGAGTTGTAGGACTTGTCCATACATACCTACTCAGCCTGCCCGCATTGAATAGACCACGCACAGTAGATCCCACCATCTAGATAATAGGATGTCGCAGTCAGCAAGTTCCTGTGCACATGTCAGAACAGGCATGCCATGTGTATGCCCTCCATCAGCAGGTACTATGCATAAATGAAACATTGGTCCTCTACATATATGGCTGTGAAAACATAAACCTGCATATTGCTGTTAGGAAGGCTCAGGTGTCATTTTTTGTTCAGGTGGAGACATTGCCTGACTCAAACTGTGTGACAGTTGTGTGGCTTGAAATAGTCAGTGACAGTCAGTACCTCTTGGCAGCCAGTACAGCAAGTATGTATTGGCTGAATATTGACAACGAGAAGTCTTCTTCATTGTTAACAATATTCCAGTCCAGCTTTTCCCACCAACTACGACAACATGTACACGTGCTAGGATGACTAGCAGACTACAGTTCCTGCTGCACCATGGTGTTGTGTCTAAAAACCTGACAGTCAGTGGTATAAACCCAATTCTGCCGTCTCCCAAATTCATTTCATGCTGTTGTTCCCCGGACGTGTGATAATTATCCGGCCGTGAAGCTTTCAATCTTCGAGGTAAAAAAAAAAACTATGACATTTTTTGTCTGTAAGCCAGATAGGTGTTACAGCTATACTCGTTGTTTTAGAATGGATTCTGAGAGCGTGTATGAGGAGAAACTCCGAATCTCTTGTTGTAAATATACAAATGGGATCTTCTCTTGACACAAGATCAATTTTGACACATTTTTCGAGCTTGTATACTTCGGGGTGAATTTGATGTGCAGAGATTTTTTTCCGAAAACTTTCATGAATGTCTATTTGTGATTAGGACTGAGCATTTTTTCTACATTCATCAGTTCTCATGGGATTTCTGTAAACAAGTACATGTACTTGTGCATGCATAACCTTGTATGTGAGTTAATGTTTGTTCAGTATAGAATGTCAGCATGTACTTGTTCATACCACAGGTATATGTATTGTGTACCATTATACATGTACATATTATAGCATTACCCCATCCAACTTTTCTCTATACAAATACCTATTATTTGTTTCTCCATTCATTTGTAATTTGTACTTGCATTATTGAAATTAGACCATACAAATTTCAGGTACATGTTAATTTTTTAATGATCAGGCCACTGGTGAGTTGTATGTTAGTTATGACTACAGCATCTTTTTTCACACATTGTTAGATTGACCTGTATGCTCTTTTTGTGGAGGATCATCCATTTCTCTGTACTTCATAGTAACTTGTCCCGAATCTGGTCTGTAGCTGTTGTAATAATAATGTAAAAGACAGGCTGACAGACAGGCCTATGCGTGGTACTGCCTTCATAAGACAAACTGACAGAGAGGCCTATGCATGGTACTGCCTTCATATGACAGGCTGACAGACAGGCCTATTGCATGGTACTGCCTTCATATGACAAACTGACAGACAGGCCTATGCATGGTACTGCCTTCATATGACAGGCTGACAGACAGGCCTATGCATGGTACTGCCTTCATATGACAGGCTGACAGACAGGCCTATGCATGGTACTGCCTTCATATGACAGGCTGACAGACAGGCCTATGCATGGTACTGCCTTCATATGACAGGCTGACAGACAGGCCTATGCATGGTACTGCCTTCATATGACAGGCTGACAGACAGGCCTATGCATGGTACTGTCTTCATATGACACACTGATAGACAGGCTTATATATTGTACTGTCTTCATATGACAGACTGACAGACAGGCCTATACATAGTACTGTCTTCATATGACAGACTAATAGACAGGCTTATACATACATGTAGTACTGTCTTCATATGACAGGCTGACTGACAGTACTGTCTTCATATGACACACTGATAGACAGGCTTATATATTGTACTGTCTTCATATGACAGACTGACAGACAGGCCTATACATAGTACTGTCTTCATATGACAGACTGATAGGACAGGCTTGTATATCATACTGTCTTCATATGACAGGCTGACAGACAGGCTTATACACAGTACTGTTTTCATATGATACAGGCTTATACATACATGTGGTACGGTCTTCATATGACAGACTTATACATAGTATTGTCTTCATATGACAGACAGGCCTATGCATAGCACTGTCTTCATATGATATACTGACAGACAGGCTTATACGAACATGTAGTACTGTCTTCATATGACAGGCTGACAGACAGGCTTATACACAGTACTGTCTTCATATGATAGACTGATAGACAGGCTTATACATACATGTAGTACTGTCTTCATATGACAGACTTATACATAGGACTGTCTTCATATGACAGACAGGCCTGTGCATAGCACTGTCTTCATATGATATACTGACAGACAGGCTTATACGAACATGTAATACTGTCTTCATATGACAGACTGACTGATGTACATGTGTGCCAGTACAGTGATGTACATGTGTACACAGTACTGTCTTCATATGACAGGCTGACAGACAGGCTGACTGACAGTACTGTCTTCATATGACAGACTGATAGACAGGCTTGTATATCATACTGTCTTCATATGACAGGCTGACAGACAGGCTTATACATACATGTAGTGCTGTCTTCATATGACAGACAGGCTTATACACAGTACTGTCTTCATATGACAGGCTGACAGACAGGATTATATATCGTACTGTCTTCATATGACAGACTGATAGACAGGCTTGTATATCATACTGTCTTCATATGACAGGCTGACAGACAGGCTTATACATACATGTAGTACTGTCTTCATATGACAGGCTGACAGACAGGCTTATACACAGTACTGTCTTCATATGACAGGCTGACAGACAGGATTATATATCGTACTGTCTTCATATGACAGACTGACAGACAGGCTTATACACAGTACTGTCTTCATATGACAGGCTGACTGACAGGCTTATACACAGTACTGTCTTCATATGACAGACTGATGGACAGGCTTATATATACATGTACTGTCGTCATATGACAGACTGACTGACAGGCTTATACACAGTACTGTCTTCACATGCAGAATAATAGACAGGCTTATACATACATGTAGTACTGTCTTCATATGACAGGCTGACAGACAGGCTTATACATACATGTAGTACTGTCTTCATATGACAGGCTGACTGACAGGCTTATACACGGTACTGTCTTCATATGACAGGCTGACAGACAGGCTTATACATCGTACTGTTTTCATATGACAGGCTGACTGACAGGCTTATACACAGTACTGTCTTCATATGGCAGACTGACAGGCAGGCTTATACATACATGTAGTACTGTCTTCATATGACAGACTGACTGACAGGCTTATACACAGTACTGTCTTCATATGATAGACAGGCTTATACATACATGTAGTACGGTCTTCATATGACAGGCTGACTGACAGGCTTATACACAGTACTGTCTTCATATACACAGTACTGTCTTCATATGACAGACTAACAGACAGGCTTATACATACATCTACAACTGTCTTCATATGACAGACTGATAGAGAGGGTTTTACGTACATGTAGTACTGTCTTCATATGACAGACTGACAGACAGGCTTATACACAGTACTGTCTTCATATGACAGACTAACAGACAGGCTTATACATACATCTACAACTGTCTTCATATGACAGGCTGACAGACAGGCTTATACATACATGTAGTACTGTCTTCATATGACAGGCTGACTGACAGGTTTATACACAGTACTATCTTCGTATGACAGACTGATAGAGAGGGTTTTACGTACATGTAGTACTGTCTTCATATAAAAGTGAGCAGTTTTCAGTCTCTCACATATTAAACCTGACAAACTGTAGGTACAGTATGTAGCCTAAAGTTTCATCCATTTTACCTCATTCTGAGAGTTCTGCTGATTGATCTTTATAGAAAGGCCTTGTTTGAGAAAATATTCTCAGCACCAAAAATAATATTTTGTGACATTTTCCTGTAAAAATGCGCTTTTTTGTGGCAAAGTTTAAGGCCCTTTACCCATACGTGCACCATAAACATGGTATTAACAGCATAGATAGTTATACTTATTTGTGTCAGAGCTCTGAATATAAGGCACATGTACATATACATGTACACTGTACATGTGACTTCGTGTATCAGGCCCCAGAGTTGTGTATCTGGCCCTGGAATCATGTATCTGGCCCGGGAGTCAGTTGTACTTTATGAACATTCTTCCACATAGGCTGAAATCATCTGTAGATTGTCCAAGCAGACCTCAGTTGGTTAATTCGTGTACCCTGTATACTCTCCATACATTCCATTGCTGTACCGTTCAATCTTTCAGCCTCTACCATTACCATTTGTGCTCTAATCTCTTCTTTCAGGTGCATGAATTGTTTTATTGCTTGCTTTGCGTATTAATAGTGTAAAAATTATTGTTCTTAAAAAGCACAGTGATGAAAGTGAGCACGAGTGATTTGACTGACATTTTTTTCTGACCTCACATTTTTCCATGTGAGGTAGATATGCTGTCAATCACTGCTGTCAGTGATATCAAGCAAGGTTATGTATGACACTAATTTACACACAGGAATGTTTCTCCTTTGCACTGTTGTTCATTAGTGAAGTGGTGGTCTGCCAACAACCTGTGGATGGTTGTGGGTTTCCTCCTGGCTCTGCCCAGTTTCCTCCCACCATAATGCTGGCCGCCGTTGTATAAATGAAATATTCTTGAATACGGCATAAAACACAAATCAAATAAATGAATTAGGGAAGTGTTATAAATACAGATTTTTAACTATTCACATGTTCTGCACTTGTGAGTGATAGCAAATCATGGGTAGAAGGATATCCTTGTAATCCTCTAACAACAGAATATTTGCATGGATTTTTAAGTAACAAGTTGCTTCTCAGACACATGGAATGGATTTGATTTGTTCCTTGGTATGGATGCCATGTGCTATCGCAGTGTTCTTCATTGGATTTTTGATTACTAACACCATGTCCCAGTATTGTGCCACATGTAATACAATGTGATCAGAATGAATTGCATTTTTATTTATTTTTTAATTCAATCCTTCATGTACAATGTATTTGACACTTTGAACTTGAGGACACTGTACTTGTATACAAGACCATTTTTCATCAGAAACAAAGAATTTTCAAAACTTTTTTCATTAATGAACATCTACAATGTACATTGTACAATGTACATCAAATTCACACGGTAATAAAGTAATGAACAGGAATACAGAAAAAAAATTATTTGTGTCTTATCATCTGCATTTTCTTCAGAAGGGTCAAAGTAATCGTTTAGTAAATGTGTGAAAATTTGCACTGAATTTTAATGAGACCTGTATTTTCAGGAGCTGGAGTGATGATATAGCTGTGTGAAAGATCTCCACACAAAACCCTATCACCTTTCTTGTTATGGTTTAAAGCTTACTGAGCATGTGTCCCTCTGGGCATGTGACTGAGTGTGGTCCATCTGGGTGTGTGACTCTGGGCATGTGACTCAGGGCGTGTGACTCTGGGCATATGACTGTGTATGTGACTCTGGACATGTGACTCAAGGTGTGTGACTCTGGGCATATGACTGTGTATGTGACCCTGGACATGTGACTCTGGGCATGTGACTCTGGGTATGAGGTTTTAATAACCTGGTTTATGGTAGATTTTTTTGGTGGCATTTAGGATATTGAAGAACAGTGACACAAGCACATTTGCCAAGCATTACATTTTCGTGTAGTCCTTTTGAATCAGCCCATGCTGTGTATCGGTGTCTAAATTTGCTTGCAACTTGTCTGAAAATCATGGAAACATTCTTGTTCAACTCCTACCTATATCATGCGCACTGTTAACGAAGACCTGATATGTGAATAGAGTTTTTTTACACTTGTACCCAGGACCTAGAGGTGTTTAATAGCGTTTTCTTCCTCATCTGGTGGTGAACCATAAATGTAAACTATGGCGAAGTTAGTGTTTAGGATCTCAGTATGTCCACTTATATACATATATATATCAACATCATATAAATATAATCCTTTTTTCTAATGTTTTAACTTGAAAGAAATTGTTCCATTACAAATACGCAGAAGAAATTTATATATAGCTCTGTGATATAACAGATATATATGCATGAGATTTTTTATGATGATTATTATAATTATGATGTGAGCTACATGTAGTAACTCAGTGAGAGGGTTTTATTCAACTTCCCTTGGTTTTACAAAAGGCAACGATTTTTCACCCATTTTTATCGCACACATAAATAAATGAAATAGAAAAGCATATGAAATGTCCATCTTTTATTAGATACTTATTTATATTGTTGTTGATGTTGAATTTATTTACTCTTGTAAGTAAAATGTGAATGTATAATATGTGTATTACCAACATTTACATATATACAAATAGGTCATTTTATGAGGAAGATAATCTTTGAAATATTCCTTAATAGTGCGTTTGTGGGAAAGTTTTCAGTAAAAAGCAGTCTCCCCGATTGAGATTTTATAGTGAGAGATGTGAGGTAAAGTCTCTACTATATCCACCATAGATTTAACTATTTGGTTCAGGGGTCGCCACAATATGACTGAAATATTGCCGATGTGGCGTAAAGCCATTATCATTCATTCATTCAACTTCAGGGTAGATTATTGCCTGATTCCCAGACTGGATTTGACATGGCTAATTACATGTATGTCAGCTCCATGATACTAGCCTGAACCCCATGGTTAGTTTCTTCTGATAGCAGAACATTATTTATCCTCAACAGTAACATTTATGAATTTAAAACATTCTTTTGAAGTCATATGCCCACTGAAAAAACATTTTGTAACAATGTATTCTCTCTGTACTAAGTCTGTAAATGCACCAAAACCAGCCTTCTGTTCTTTGTCTTTTTGAGGCTCGGTAGTTATCTCCTGGTGTCAAGACCTTTGAGTGTATCCTCAGTGGTTTTGCTGTGAAGCCCATAAGTTGTTTGGTATATGTATTATGTGAACAACTAGATGTATAGTTGTACAGCAGTTGGTTTTGATCTACACTTCAAAGGGCATTGTGACACAAGACATGTTTGCACGAGACTAGAGTCAGTACTGTGATGTATGCCAGTACTGTGATGTATTCCAGTACAGTGATGTACATGTGTGCCAGTACTGTGATGTATTCCAGTACAGTGATGTACATGTGTGCCAGTACTGTGATGTATTCCAGTACAGTGATGTACATGTGTGCCAATACTGTGATGTATTCCAGTACAGTGATGTACATGTATGCCAGTACTATGATGTATGCATACATGGCAAACAGAATATGAATTCAAAGAATAGTTAATTATTATGTAGTTGAAAAATTCTATAATAGCCTACCAATTCTAAACTTGGATCACTTTGATATATGTAGTTACAATTTTCCTTAATAATATGTTACATTTCCATTGTTTCTCTTAAGTCTTTTTCTATATATCTGTATCAGATTTATTGCTTAAATTTCAATCCATTTAATTTTAGGGCTAGACAAACTGCTAATTTCAAGCCTAATTGAGACTTACCTTCCTCGTGAGATCGTGAGATCTTTGGAACGGGCTCCACTACCCATGGGCTCCATACCCAATGTAGTTACATTTATCTAGTACAGGTTAAGACAAAAGGATTTGTTCTGGACAAATCTCCAAGGGAAAATTGAGCTAAGACAGCTGAAAGCTGCATGTATTAATTGAAGATGAAAAAAAATAAAAAAAATAATGGCCATAGAGAAACAATACACATACATGGATTATTTAGAAATTATCACAATATAAGGTGGGGGTGTATTGATTATAACAACCTGGGTGACTGCTATATGGATTTTTGAAGATTAATTACATAGTAAATATATTAAACAAATTTACCGTATAGTTTATCTCAGTCTTCAGACATTTTTTCGTTTTTACACTAATATGTTCACATGGGCCATGTGCTACAATGCTGTTAGAGTCAAAAATGGTTTTAGTTACCATGCCAATACATGTCTTTAATGTGTGTTGCCATGGTAACTGGCTGTGTAGAAAAGGTCCAGATTTGTATTTAGTTCATCATTGTTACATGTATGTGTTTTAAATTGTTTCATTTTCATTCAGATTTGTAACAGTATCTCAATCCACATATGTTATTCATGATAAGGCGATTAACTGGACTGGACATGAATAGATCTCAAGAAATCTTTCTTTTTCTCTTTTAACCATGTTTTAATAAATGGAAACTTGAAATTTCCACACAAACCACCTTCTATGTTAACATATTCGAAATAAAATGTATTGTCTCTCAAATCACACGACGTAGACTCCAGTGATTCCTGCAAAGTGTTTTTTTTTAAAATTATTTATGGCGTCCTAGATGCTGGGATCAGATTTCTTAATCTGTCTTAATCTCAACTGGGTGTAAGATGTTCCTCCACGATCTGATTGAAAACCTGCTTATGTGGCGTAAATCCATAATTATTCATTCAAGTAAGTGCATTTAAATAGCTGTGGTTCCTCCTACCATAATGCTTGTCTCCTTAGTATCAATGAAATATCGTGGAGTACAGCATAAAAAACACTGATCAAATAAATAAGTATCTGTGAGAAGCAACTCTAAATGTGGACCAATTTGTTTGTTTTTCAGTCAAATTTTGGCATCATGTCTTTTAACTTGGACCTAGGTGCAATGCAACATTGTTTTTTTTTTGCAAGGTGTTAAAGTCAGAGAAAATTTACACTTTGTTTATATCATTTCACATTGCTCTGAATAAATTTTCATTCTGGCCATGTAATGGCAGCCAATGTGTGTGTGAACGGAGCGGAGCCAGAGCGTACCCCAAACTCGGCAGATGCATGTAAGTGTCATTGCATCTAAATGTAGGAAATATTCCCCCTTGGACAATCCCCCCTACACCCCCCTATCAAATCCCCCCCCCCCACCCGGACATCACCCTGAGCAATTCAATCCCCCCCCCCCCCGAGTTTTTCTCCCCTGCATATATAGCACTGAATGGTACAATAGTTTTCAATGAACATGAATGAGAGTAGTAATAGGAGGGGCCGAATGTGTGGTATTGGGGAGGTGGAGTTGGGAGGTGGAGTTGGGGAGTTGTCGTGAGTTCGCGCTCCCATGAGTGAGACATCACGCAAGGCGCGCCAACGGACGCTGGGTGCAGCTCCTTCAGCTCTTTCGCAGCAAAACTGACCAATAAGGCGCGTGACATCATGCACGAGAGTATCGCCTTTAGCTCCATTTTGTGCCCAAACGGACCCATGGGTGACCACGTTGTCTTGGCGCCTGAGGTGTGTTGTTGAGTCCGTGCTCAAGGGACCAATGAGCGTAGCTCCTTTAGCTCCTTCGCGCTCAAACGGACCCATGGGTGACCTCGCGGTCTTGGCGCCTGATAATGCGTGATGGACCAAGGAGCAACCACGCAGTCTTGGTATGTTGGGTTGAGGAGCTCCTTCAGCTCCTTGGTGTCCAAACTGACCCATGGTGATCATGCGGTCAGTCTTGGCGCCTGAATTTTGTTGACAAATGCATGTACACTGGATAATGTATGTCCGCTGTTTGGGATAGGTTTCACTCACTATACAGAGACACAGGGACGACACCCCAATTCTAAGTTTCTCAAATTGTACAATGAGTATAACACTCTCGTTGGCAGGTATGGACAGAGCGTTCAGAATTTCTGGCGATCTGCATTGTGATCAATCACATAGACGGCGCTGTTATCCTTATGTACATATGTATCGCGTGCATGGTATTTAACAACACAGATGGCGCTGGATGCCGAGTGTAACCGTCTGTCTTGTAGACAGCCTATATACAGACCAGCAGGTCATGTGTAACATCATAGATGGCGCTTGTTGTAGTATGAGATCCTTCATATTAACGGGAAGGACGTATTCGTCTGTTACTGTTGAATCACAATCTGTTCGGTTAAGGTCTGTAACGCTCGTCATATTCGAACTGTATCTAATACCGCTTAACCTGGGGCTAGGGGTCGTGAAGGCAGCCATGCTCATTACATCTGCCTGATGCATTTATGAACAGTTGCAATCAAAGCGCGACTGAGATACCGTGTTTAATTGCTATTTGACCTGGAACTCATTCATGGACTACGAATTTGAACTTTGATACGGAATTCATGCCTGGAATATCATCTGTCTGCACAGCATGATTGAAAACCCATGACCGCTTCTCTCTTGTGTGTTACCGGCTTTATTTCTTATGTGCACAATTTCTTATATACCTTTGTCTTTGGGAGCTAGTGTTGAACATTTTCTTTGAAATTATCGACTTGGAAAGCCCTTTACGGACTACGAATGGTATATGAATGTCGGACATGACGCTTATATTGATATATACTGGGTTATCCCGTTTTGAAATTTGTACATTTGTATGAAATAGCATATTTATATTTTTTATGGATTTGCCTGTTTTCCATATTGCCGCATCGTCAGCAAATAGTGACTGCTCTATTTTTAGATGATTACTAACTATTGCATTTGCTAAACCGTTTATCAGAATGTTAAATAACGTCGGGCTTAGTACGCTCCCGTGAGGTGTACCATTTTGTTGGTGTGTCTTTTAGATGAAGTTTGTCCAAATCTAACTTTAGAGTTCCGATTCTTAGGAAATCATTTTTCCAATGTTGGATTCTTCCTTTTATCCCGAGTTTATCGAACTGGAGTATAACTCCATCCTGCCAAACGGGGTCGATGGCTTTTTTTAATATCTAGAAAACAGCCAGAGTGTATTCGCGCCTACTTATCCCCTTTCGGATTTGATGTTGTAATTTTGTTAGAAGATCGTCTGTACTACGTCCTTCTTTGTGTTTCATTTAGTATTTTATTTTTGGTAAGATGAAATTCTAGTCTGTTTTTGGCCATAGTTTCCATTAGTTTTACATAGGCATGAGGTGAGTGATATTGGGCGGTAGGAGGAACTATCTGATGTTTTTTTTCCAGCTTTTTGGATGGGAATAACAATGGACGCTTTCCAGCTTTGTGGCAGCTGTTTTTACCTTCAACTTGTATTTATGGGATTCAGTATTATATTGTGTATTTTGTGTTTTTAGCGGTAAGTGTTTTAGGATTTTGTAGCCTAATTTGTCTTCACCTGGTGAGGTTTCTCTTTTACAGTGAATGGTTTTGTGATATTCCTGTAGGGAGAAATCTTTATTAAGATAATGTTCAACGTGATCGTCGGGCTGTAGTTGTAGAAATGTGTTTTCCTTGATTAGTTTGAAAGATGGGTTGAGGTTTCGATTGCTGCTATTTTCTGCGAAGGTTTTTGCGAGGCCTTCTGCTTTTCCCCGTTGATTTTGTGTTTGCGATCCAAAGTTGAGATTTGATTGATGGTTTTGTCTTGTATATGTTTATATTTGTTCCATACCTGCTTTGGATTTGTTTTTGTATCATGTGTTTCACAGTAGTTCTCCCAGTGTTTGGCTTTGGCAAGAGAGACTGATTTTTAAGCTTCAGTTTTTAGGTGTGTTTTTTTTAGTGGTCTGTATGTAATCTGGTTCTTTTAATGTACGCAGTGCTCTTTTTTTGTTTCTTATATTTGCAACGCATTCACTTTTTTGCTGGGAGGAAATAGGATGTGTTGTTCCGCAATCCTGAGTATATCATCAGTAACATTTTAGTACAATATCGGAGAGGCAGTCATCATCAATGAATATATTTTGACAATCTTTCATAAAATTTTCCCAGTTTGCTTTGTGGAACAGAAATTTGGGGCTGTTGAGATTTACTTCAGATTTAGGTGACGTGCCAAGTTCTGTCATGATAGCGAAATGGTCACTCCCGAGTGTATCTGGTATAACATTCCAGCTTGATTTAGGTGCGAGATCGGGTGTGGTAATAGTGATATCTATTGCTGAAGTGTTGCCTGTGCCGAAGTCTATTCTTGTTCCTTCACCGTTGTTTAAGTAGACTAGGTTGTCTTCCTCAAACCATGCTTGTACCGTGTTACCACGATCGTCACTATGTTTACACTTTGCATGCCATAAATGGTTATGTCTATGGAAATCGCCGTAGATAATAGCACTAGAGCTGAACATGGAAATAAGATTGTCCAGCTCTGTTTTGGATATTTTCCTGATACTTCCGCGAGAGTATATGTTTACAGTGTAAATTGATTTATTGTCGTGGTATATTTGAATAGCTTGCAATTCAAGTAAGTCATTTATGTTATTTGAGCCCATATATAGGTGTACAATGTTTTCCTTGACCAGGATAAAATTTCCACCCTGTCTGTCTTGTAATCTGTCACATCGGTATGCTTTATAGCCGGGGATATTGAAAATGTTGTTTGCGTTATTTCCTGTTTTGAGGAAGGGTTCCTGGATACAAACTTCACTCTCTTCACACACCTTCTTTTTATCCCGTCAACGCGGACGTCAAAAAATTCACCAGTGGTCAGTTTTTGCGCGACTGGAGTTCACCCATTGGTCAGTTTTGGCGCGAAATGGAGCTCACCCATTGGTCAGTTTTGGCGCGAAATGGAGCTAAAGGAGATGTTCTCGCGCGTGACGTCACGCGCCACATGGGTCAGTTTTGGCGTGAAATGGAACTCACCCATGGGTCCGTTTGGGCGCGAAATGGAGCTGAAGGAGATGCTCTCGCGCGTGAAGTCACGCGTGACGTCACATGCCTCATTGGTCAGTTTTGGCGCGAAAGAGCTGAAGGAGCTGCGCTCATTGGTTCGTTGGCGTGCCTGGCACGTCACCAGCATGCGCCTTGCTCATGGGAACGCGGACTTAACGACACAACCCAACTCCACCTCCCAACTCCACCTCCCCAATACCGCACGTTCGGCCCCCTCTATACTACTAATGAGTAAATATGAAGTAAAACTATATGTATATCTACTCTTTTATCACATATGCTTCAATCAATACTCTTATCCACCGTTTAGTTTTTTTTTACTTGTTTTAAACATGTTATTTACTTTTGCATCTTTTCCTTACCTCGTTGTCATTGCCTCGACAATCATGTATGGTTGAAACATGTTTTTGCCGCTGAAACATTGCCACTGTGGCGTTAAGCCAAAATCATTCATGTAATCTATTCTCTAAAATGGAAAATTTCTATTGTTTTGCATGTATATCGTGGCAGATTGTTTAAGACTCTTATCTTTCAATTGCTGGACACTGGGTCAGTAATAGCTTTGGACAGAAAGTTTATTGATTCCCCTGCTAACAGTGCACACGGGGCCGTGGTTAAGACCACTTGTCTTCTATGAATATGGTGTGGATATTTGTTTGTCACACATAAGAAACTTTATCAGTAATTTGCCAAAGGTTCGTGGTTTAGATCCTCTTCAGAACTATGACCTTAATTACCGAACGTGTTCTTTGACAGACCCTTGCATGATGGTGTTCTGTCATTTTACATTTCAATCTTCCAGTTTGAGTTGGTTTTTTTTCTTCTAAATTTATATCCTAGCTAACTGTATTTATATTATTTATCTGATTGTTGTTTTAAGCCCCACTCAAGAATGTTTCACTTATACGACGGCGGCCAGCATTATGGTGGGAGGAAAACGGATAGAGCCCGTGGGAAACCTACGACCATCCGCAGGTTGCTGTAAGAACTTCCCACGTACGACCGGAGAGAAAGCCAGCATGAACTGGACATCGCTGTGAGTCCTAATGCTGCGCTGGTGCACAACCCCCCCCCCCCCTTGACACATATGACAAGAATATATTTCATCATGTCGCATATCATTATATCAGACAGGTTCAGCACTCTTGATATTTAGATTATTTATATATAATGTATATTTATATCTACATGACAAAGCCTCAACTGCGAATTCAATGTTCAATTGCCCTCAATGTTTCTGGGACAGTCTTCCGTCCAAGACGCGTCGTTGAGTGTTTCACTCTCTTTGCATGTAACTGTCCTCGGGCTTCTTCGTGCTGTGCAGTGGAGACAGGAGCGCCGTCCTTCCTAAGCGAATTTATCAGCTTCCACACAGAAGGACCAACCAACTGCGAGAATTGCAGGTTCCACCTTTTGCAAAAGTAGTTTGTCCTGTTATCACCGGTCATGGTGAGTTCATGTACGTGCGCCGAATACTGATGGTCGACGTCTGAAATGGACAGGAAGCACAGTTCCATCAGCTACTGCAGGAGGCTATATCCTGTGATATGTCCCATTCACGCAAGTAGTGTCACCTAATCCAGCTGGGGGCTTTTAGATGTCTTATGCCTTCTGTGATTTCATCTTACGGGAGAAAGGCCAGCCCGTCCAGCATCCTGCAGAAGTGTTTAATGTCTGCCTCTCTCCGATACATCTGGATCAGGACAAGGTCTTGAATTATTTTCCATGCTGACTGTGTCAGGTAAAAACAACCTTGGGTTGTAACATGGTTGCCAAGAACAGCATGGACAGCTTGCATTGCTGCCATTTCAGGCAGTCATGACTGTGGTAGGGTTTGGTGTTTGGTGCCGACTGTGAACCTCTATCATTAATCAATAATGGCTTAGGTTCCTCGCCTCCTGTGTTAGACTATTTTTCGGGAATAATTAGGTCCTGAAATACGAAAAAACATGCATTATAATAGTTGCACACAGAGCTGCTCTCAGAATGTTAAGAAAAAGGGACAGGTATTTTTAAGCAGCGATTTGAAAGGATTCTCTGCAAATTTCAACTTGCATAGAATGATCAACACCAAAATCAAAGTTGTTGACACATCCGACCTAAAGCAGTAAGTACTTAATTCAATACACAGTTTTACAAATTCTTAATTATTAGGGCAAGCATAATTTTCATTTACCTGTAAGACTGTATGGATCCTTTGGAAAATGCACCTTGTTTGTTCACGAAGCTCCTCAGTGGCAGTGGACAGGATATGTAAGGTCGTTCCCCTTGTTGTCAGGGACCGGTCTCTGATCTCACGACGGACCTTATCTATTTCTATGGCAAATGGCCGATCATCATGGGAGTGAGGGACTGTCACGTGAATATCATCCCTACTCAAACTTGTTGTCAGGGCGCCTCTGCAAGGAATGGGTTTTCTCTCACTACATTCTCAACGGATGCGTGTAGTCTTTTCAGGCAATTTGTCACAATGAATCAATATGGAAATCATATGGGCGTACAGCAATATTGAAATCATATGGGCGTACAGCGATGTTGAAATCATATGGGCGTACAGCAATGTTGAAATTATATGGGCGTACAGCGATGTTGAAATCATATGGGCGTACAGCAATGTTGAAATCATATGTTCGTACAGCAATGTTGAAATCATATGGGCGTACAGCAATGTTGAAATCATATGGGCGCACAGCGATGTTGAAATCATATGGGCGTACAGCAATGTTGAAATCATATGTTCGTTCAGCAATGTTGAAATCATATGTTCGTACAGCAATGTTGAAATGATATGGGCGTACAGCAATGTTGAAATCATATGGGCGTACAGCAATGTTGAAATCATATGGGCGTACAGCAATGTGGAAATCATATGGGCGTACAGCAATGTTGAAATCATATGGGCGTACAGCAATGTTGAAATCATATGGGCGTACAGCGATCTTGAAATCATATGGTGTACAGCAATGTTGAAATCAGTAATATAAAGACTTCGTAAACTATATCTTAAGCCAAGCGGTTAGCATACATTTATTTATTTGACCGGAGTTTTTCGACGTATTCAGGAATATTTCAGTTATACGAAAAGGGTGGTCAGCTTTATGGTTAGAGGAGACCGGAGAAGGATATTTTTCAGTTTCAATTCTGAAATTGTAAATTATCCGTATTTGGATAGTAAATATGCCAAGGGGTATATACTTGTACACATTGGTTAGATCGTGTCTAAGCGGTGCTGATGTCAGTCCATAACTCAAACTGTTCATTAAAAAAAAACCCGAATGTTTGAAAGATAATCCATTAAATGCCTTCCTTTTCTAACAGAATTACCGTGAATATAGGGCCCTTGTTGGCAAACATGCATAGAGCATTCATCAGAGATGTGTGTCATAGTTGTGTCTAGCTATGCTGCTAAACACGGACCGTATCAGCATTTATGTTTATTACATTAATAAGCTATTTGTGAACAGCTGCAATGAAAAGGCGACGGCCTGTATTTGTATTCTACCGCTATACTATTCACGGACTAAGACTCTGGACTTTGAACTGTATATCATGCCTCCATAATCACTGTCTTTCCCGCATTGTTAAAAAAATGGTGACTGCTTCCCTTTTGCATGTTATACCAGCTCTATTTAATACTCATATATATTATTTTTGATACATTTCTTTAGAAACTGCTATTTTAAGTTGTTGTCGATGTGGGTTAGGCGCCCCTCGACTTGGAACCCCTCTTCATATTTTGCGATGGTATACGAACGTTGGACACTTAAGGTTCCTTACCTGATTTCTAGTTTACAGGTGCATGTTTGGTATGAATAAGTTCAGTTCTAGTTTATAGGTGCGTGTTTGGTATGAATAAGTTCAGTTCTAGTTTATAGGTGCGTGTTTGGTATGAATAAGCTCAGTTCTAGTCTACAGGGGCATGTTTGGTATGAATAAGCTCAGTTCTAGTTTACAGGTGCGTGTTTAGTATGAATAAGCTCATTTCTAGTTTACAGGTGCGTGTTTGGTATGAATAAGCTCATTTCTAGTTTACAGGTGCGTGTTTGGTATGAATAAGCTCAGTTCTAGTCTACAGGGGCATGTTTGGTATGAATAAGCTCAGTTCTAGTCTACAGGGGCATGTTTGGTATGAATAAGCTCAGTTCTAGTCTACAGGGGCATGTTTGGTATGAATAAGCTCATGTCTAGTTTACAGGTGAGTGTTTGGTATGAAACTGTTGTAAATTGTCTCCAGTTCCATGTGCAACCTGTGTCATTCTGGAAATGTAGACGTTGTTAGAGGAGCCGCAATGGCGTCACACAAGTAAGTCCAGAAATAAGACTTCATTGTGACGATCAACCTAACATGTTAATGGGTGTTTAGTAGGACGTTAAATCCAAGGTACTAACTCACTCTTAATGGGTGCGCTCTCAGAGGACAGAATGATGGATAGCTATCCTTACTGGACATCGGCAGCTTTAGAGGAAAGTACAGTACTAACGGTTAATGTTGTTGGTAGGTGACAAAAATTGAGGATCTCGTTCCATTTAGACAATCCATGGACTCATCGGGCATGTGCGATCGCCTCTGTGTCAACCATCAGCCTCATCTGTTTCTACAATATGTTGTTGCTTTGTACGTATCGTAAACAACAGCACTTTGGAACTGTTGGCTATTTTAGGTCAGGCATCGTGAATGGTTTATGGAGCGATCAAAAGCTGGAAATGTTTTGATCTTCTCGAAAGGTATATATGTTGTCATTGAGAGATGCCTGGTAAATGTCTGCAGTGCGTGTGTGTGTTCTGATTTTAATATTTGGTTGTTGTTAACTGAGACACTGTTATAGCCATATCTGAACCAGAGCTGATTACTGTTTATATCTGTCTTCAAAATATCTACTCAAGACAGATGTATCAGCAAACATGAGCCTGACACTGTGTAATAAATTGTAGGTGACAGTTTTCTAACACTAGCATCACCATCAATTTCTGATGCAATAAATAACATGTGATTATGGCTTAATATTATCCAATTGTACCTCGTCCCTCGTTTGATCTGGATATTTTGTGTTGCGCGTTTTAGCATTTCCACATAAGCGCATGTTGGAAAGTGCGCATGTACAGCCTTAATCTGAAGCTGTGCTCACATGCCGAATGTAACAGACTCAGTTGAAGTCAGGAGAGCTCACTGTAGACTGTCATCACAACTACCCGCAGATAACGCCATACAGATGTCTCAACAAAGGAACAGCAGGGAAGGCAAATCCTGGCCGGAGCTAAAGGGCAAGGTAAAGATTACTAAAAGCTTACTCCGGTATTAAATGAATCGTGATTTATATTTGATGTCCACGGAACTTGAAGAGAAACACTAGATTTTGTAGACTTCAACTCGTGTTATAGTTTTTGTATAACAAAAAGTGACCTAAGTGACTTGTAAGTAATCGGATCGTGTGTTAATTCATCCGTGAACCGGGAGCTGTCAATATTTGTTGTCTGAACGCGAAGAGGCTGCTGGTAAAAATACTGGTGTTTGGCAACAAAAGCTCAGGGCAACGTGTCACATACACAACGGTTAAAATATCAAAAAATGTAATCAGAGGATCGGAGATATCAGAGCTGGGTTTTAAGATAACTGTAGTGGACGAACTAATATGCGTGAGGCACACCGTAAACTAAATTTATATGAAAACGACAAAGATTGTCACAATTCGAAGAAATACAGAAAAAAAAATCAGATAAATGCGAGCTTGCAACTAATACAATTATCTGGAACTCCGACAAACAATTCATGAATCAGTCAAGGGTTACGTTAGATTGTTCCCTCCAGCCATATTCAGATGAGCATAGCTGACACATTTTGAACTAGGTTGGCAGGTCAATGACATCTAACATATGCTCAATGGCAGCTTGATTTAGTCGTGTAAACTACACGACTGAAATAGTCACAATGTTTCGGCCGGGGGCATTAATATAGCGCAAACGTGCATCGATGTGTATTGTAAAATGTGTTGAGATGTATCTGCCGAGACATCTGACGGCTTTTAAACATGCGTTGTCAAACTACAGTACGCCATATCGGACCTAGAACGTTCAGCGTTGAAAGGAAATCTATTGGTATGATAGTTTGCCTTAGAAAGGTTCCCTTGTTCGTTAAAATGATGTGCCCAAGGGCTGTACACAGAAGTGACACAGATGACTGAAATCCTAAGGTCTAGATGAATTGGGCATTGTAATGACTTTTTAATAGATATTATTAACAGAAAGCTGCAACAAGTGGCACGTGCGTATCACCAGACCTTCATACCTATGCCCCTGTGTCACAAACCAGCATTAAAAAGATGAATCATGCATTTGTGAGTGACGCAGACAGAAAAACATCTGTTGAAATTCTTGATTACTGAGTTGAGCGCCAATCAGATAAATAAATGAATAAAAAACAACCTCATGTTGTTTTTTTAAAGTATTTTCACATATATCCCTATCATTATGACTGCCCAGTAACATTTAACTCGATCAAATCCATCACGGCATGGCGTATGAGCCATAATGCGTTTATGGTAATGTCCAAAATTATAATCTTACAAAATATGTTAAGAAAAACTTGGTTGAAATTGTACATAAAATCAGCGATCAAAATTGCATTGATTGGATGCATAAATTTAATTTACATAAATTTGGATTACAATCTTGGGGTCAAGCGCAAACAGCTTTGTGAAACGGGCCCAAAGGAATCAGTCAAACAAAGCTTTGGTACTGCAAGTTTTTGCCATTTAAAGCAATGAAACGGCATTAAGTTCTTTGGCCTAACCATGGGAGATGCCACTCACTCTTCCGTTATTTGATTATCACTCATGTTTTTAGGTCTATTTGTTGGCCCCAAATTTCTCCGACACGTCCCTATATAATCTCAGAAACAAGGGCACGTGGGCTGGATTATACCACGTGGTCAGAGGTGAAGTTGACTCCCGCGACGACTCGTGTATACCTATGAGTTGAGTCAGTTTTATGGATGATTTCATTAAACTACGCTTACTTTTCAAAATGATCACACGTAACCGATGAAAAACGGCCACTTGGCAGTTTACTTCAGCAAGCGTTTTCTTCTTACTGACAAACCTTAGCACGTTACAACGCGTTTACCACATTAATTCTGTGTTTTTGTTTACTGTCACTCTATGTCACTGACTTTCTTTTATAGACATATGCAGAGGCCGAGGAATATTTGAAGGAGAATCACCCTGACCTGAATGTAAGTATTCTGAATAATAAGGTCAAGGTCAAGGTCAAGGTGAAAATGAGTAAATATGTTTACATACAAACATTCACATTTTCAAAATGAGTTTGTATTCATTTTTTCCTAATGGTATTAATATTTTGGGGTTGACTGGTATTTTTGTCAGCGTCTCTTTTCCATTTCATTCTGAACATAAAGGTCATGTCTCTCCAAACAAATTTTGGTTTCAAGACGCAAAATTCTATGCAGTTCATTAATTAACCGCTCTGTACTATGCTGCCAAGCACCCATCAAACATAATCAAACTAGGATATGGTACATTATAAATACTGTCGTGTGTTTGAATTAATCAATCAATGGCTATGATATATGCCGGACGATTTGTCAGATTTGACACACCTGATGTTTCCCTCAAGATGTGTCTGGTTTCCTCCATATGTAAACTTGGCGACTTTGTATGGCTGGAATCAAAAATAATAAATAAATTCGTAAGCCTTGGTAATGGTGCCATGTGTTCTGATGCGTTAAAGTCGTTACGTGCTCGAATAAACAATAGCCAAATTTCTCGTTGTCCATGAAGGTAGTGAAGACTCTGCAGGGCTCAGGAGTGACTATGGATCTCCGGATGGACCGTGTACGTGTCATCGTGGACTCTGGCGATAAGGTGGTTGAGGTTCCTAGGACAGGATGAGCAACGCCAAGGGATTCCGCGTTAGTGCAGCATGTATGAAGCCTGCTTTTCTTTCTGAGCATGTACAACGAAAATACAATAAAACTTGAAGTTTCAGGTCTGGAAGACTGAATGTTAGCTTTCTAAGCTTTCTACTTTTGAGAAAACGTCATTGTGTTGTGATTATAGAGAAGCTATCGTTCTTGGCTCGTCAGTCTGACGGATTATGAATATTAGTTCTGTAACATTGATCTGAATGCAATGAGGACACATTGTGTCAACTCTTGGAATATGAAAGACTAACGGCATGGACAGTAAAACAAGAACAGTGACGACAGTGTGATAATTGGCCAAGCAATAAAGCCTAGAGCGGTTTATAGAGCAAGATCCGGTGACTTGAGGAGGGGTGGGGGGTGTCTGGAGTGTGGTGTCGTCGGCATGCATGACCTTTCAGTGCCGACAGCATTTTTGCGGGATGGAATCGCCCTGCACAAGCAGACACTGCATAAATACCCACACCTAATGACTTTTCGCCGTCATATGGCCGAATTTTTTAACTTTGATGTAAAAACTCAAGCATGTATACACACACACACACACACACACACACACACACACACACACACACATTCATTCATTTAATGCTCGTTGCTGGACAACATAATAGTCCCCATGTTGCCGAGGAGGTGTGAGAAATTTCATCTCACGTCAACTTCATGACAGAACTGGCGAACTGTTTGTTGTCATAGTTGTATACAAGTCCCCTTATTCCGGGGCTGTATAGGGGCTGTATAAGCATTCATCTTTATCACATCAACACGGTGCTTTTACGAACAGATGTAGCCAAAGCGCGAATATGATACCTGTATTGGTATTAGATCTTGAAATAATTGACGAACTACGAGACTGAAAACATGAATTGAATGAAATGCCTAAAACATCGAGCATCTTCCCTGCATCATTAAAAAGTAACCGGCCTACTCTTTATATATTATTTGTTACATGTTCTTGAGCACTGGTGTGTTCGACTGTTTTAAAAATAAATTTTTCCAATTGTCGACTTGGAACCTGCATGGTTTAATACGAGTGGAATACTAAAGGATTTGACTCGTAGATTTATGCTGATGGTCAGTCAAGTACGGACGTCAGTTTTAAAGTCACAAACAGAACTGGCCATATTTTTTCATCTTTGCCATGGAATGTGACAGTAACTTGAGACCAAGCCCATCGTGTTAAATCAATATGAATTTCGTTTATATATAATATTATATCAAATCTAGATTTTGACCCTTGCTTGCATAAGAGAGTAATAAAGATGTGCTTCGTGAGCACATAAGAAGAGAGTCATAAATATGTGCATCGTGAGCACATAAGAAGAGAGTCATAAATATGTGCATCGTGAGCACATAAGAAGAGAGTAATAAAGATGTGCTTCGTGAGCACATAAGAAGAGAGTAATAAAGATGTGCATCTTGAGCACCTAAGAAGAGAATCATAAAGGTGTGCATCGTGAGCAAATACGAAGAGAGTAATAAAGATGTGCTTCGTGAGCACATAAGAAGAGAGTAATAAAGACGTGCTTCGTGAGCACATAAGAAGGAACTATACTTATGACGCATAATAAATAAATAAAACAACACTCAAAATTTTGATTGGGTATTTATTTGAGTTGACAGTATAATTCTAAACAGAAGTAAATAAAAGAAACATGATATAATATGTATATATACTATAAAACTGCTAAACTGATTGTCTGAAAGATGTGCACTAGAGATGAATCCATGAGGTAATACATTCTGACCTTAATTACTTTATTTCAATATCTAAACGTATATTCAAACTCAAGAATTGGTGACACAATAAAAGGCTCCTTTCAACAAACTGTTGATTCTAAGAGTGAAAGATTTTTTCTTCTAAAGATGGACTTAGTTGTATCTCTATTTTGCAAATTCAGAATACAAACGAACAGGAATCATAGTTTACATATAAATGTTTAAAGCCCGTTCACGTATAATCAGTAACACGGAAACTCTTCTCTTTAATCGACCTGGCTCATCCTGTCCTAGGCACCTCAACCACCTTATCGTCAGAGTCCACGATGACACGTACACGGTCCATCCGTAGATCCATGGTCACCGGCGAATCTTGGAGAGTTTTGACCACCTGTACAAAGACAGAGCCAATCTGGTCTGAATTCACAAGGTGATACATATAATGGAGGGTAAAAATTAGGGCATCCACGACAATGGCAAATGATCACACGTCAAGGTAAAACATGGCCTCTTATCATTTCACGCCAGTTAGGATTTACTTTTAACTGTTCGTGTAAATGCTTAAGTAGCAACACGTACCCTATTACCTGGCTGACATCCTTGCGAATTCTTCATGGCGGACATCATTGCCAATGCTTAATTTCATTTCGATAATGTACCCTGTATTTCATTCCAGTCACACAAAGGCAGAAAATTTCTAGAAGGAGGAAACCGCACAGAGTTTGACTTTGTGGAATTAATATATCTGTAAAAATCCAACAGAGGACCAAGGCAGAGAACCGGCCCCAGAGAGGTAAGAAAGTGCAAATTTCAAAATTCCAGCACAAATCTGTACATTTTCTAATCAGAAGTATAAAACTCATATGGCCATAAAAGAGATGGTTGATTAATAATAACCCCCCAAAAGTGCACTCTCGATCAAAAACGCAAAATTGTCGTTCAAACGAGGCACTGTATTCTTAATTTACAGTAGGAAGATCAACGTTAACTAGCAAAATATTTTCACTGAAAGCTTCATGTATGTATTTCTAGGTGCTGTCAAAGTTCCATTTTGGTTAACGTTTGTCTTCATATGTAAAATATTTTTGCAAGGTTAAATCCATATTTCTGCAATATTCTGTCAGACATCATTCATAGTACACTGAAATAACGAAGACACTGTGAAGAACAAGTTGCTCCTTTAGGAAGAGTTTGAAACTTTTTTTTGTGGTTCTTTTTTTTCTTTCTGGGGAAGTGTGAGAAAACATATAGGCCGTTTTGCGTGTTATACGTGTTATCATGAATTAGAATGGATAATTGATCTTTATCCCAAAATGTTAACTATTTATGGAAAATATAAACTTACAGTTAGTTCAGGATGATTCTTCTTCAAATATTTTTCAGCATCAGTCCACGTCTGTTAAACAAAATCAGTAACAATAACAGAAATTAAGAATTATGACAATAAACAAAATAATTACATTAAATTGGGTGTTGTAAACTCTTTGTGACCAATCAATCTACTCCAGTTATTCAGAGTGCCATTTGCGAATCGTTCACGAAACTAGCAGGGCACAGGACATGGCAATAACACCTATAGCATTTCTTTTTTCTCTCTACATTCCCTGCACAAAATTAGGTTTAAATCGGATGGCTCCCTTAAGACCAAATGTAAATCACAATTCGTTTGAAGAGATCGGATTAAGATATTAGCTGTTTTTACCTTGTCTAGAAGGTGCGGCCAGGACTTCCCTTCTCCGGTCTTTATCTGTTCTGACATGCTATAAGAATTGCTGGCAGCTGTGATGAGTCTGGTCTGGTGCTCGTCGAGGATATCTCCTGACTTCAAATGAGGCCTGTCGCATTCGCGATTTATAGTTTCAGGTGACGGCTGGGCATGCGCAGTTTCCAAGATGAGCTTACGCTAAATTTGGAAATGCATTCGCACATGCATAATTTTAAGAACGTACAGAATAAATGAAGAATGAGAGCTTGTGATTGGATAATAACACCGTAAACACATGTTATGAACACAGTGGAGATAATCTATATTCTAAATTCTATTACTCTTATTTCATACCCTGGAGAATAGGTCATAAAATAATTCATACCGGTATGTAGTGGAAATAACAATATTTTTTCCTGTATCATAGACTACCACGTGGAAATTCAGCTATATAGAGGGATACGTTTCACGAGTCCGTTACTGTGACGGTGAAATACGAAAACATAATTATCAACAGCACTTGTTTATAAACTGATTGTCACGCTATGTATGTATTGTTTTGAATGTGACTTACATGTTGCAGTACTACACAATTTCCGGCAAATGTGTGGTGATATATTGGTCTTGGATTGAATTTTACAAGATATAACTAAATAGCAAGTAAATCCACTGATAATCCCGCTATAATTGTTATATTATCTAAATAATTATTATATTATCTATAATAATTATTATTATTAAGAATAATCAAACATACAAATGAAAATATACCAACTACTGATAATTACATGGCGAATTTTAAATGACAACGCATCACGCTCTGGGCAGGGTAGGCCATTTTGAGCTTCTGTTCACTCCAGTCCAAAGCCAATCTCGGGGTTCCATTTAAAATGGCCAGTGGCGTATTATATGCTGTTGTTTACCGAACATACAAAGGCAACGACCGATAGTGGAAACAGATGTCGCTGATGATTGACACAAATGTTTTAGCAATCGCATCGGGTGAATTCCTAAATGATCTAAACGGCAAGAGACTCCCAGCCAAAACTTTCAACGTTTAGTTCTTTCCCCATTCCCCTAACCACGACCGACCAATCGTCCGATGACCAACAAGCCTTGCTGCTTGCACTGTCTAGTCTGTGAGAAAGCCCCCATGAAACTAAGGCTGAGCGTCGTAATCTGGATTTGCATCTGCCATGAATAGAACCGGAGCACCACAACGTAACGTCATTTCCAGCCTCATAAATACCTGACATGTAACATCTCGCTAACAATGCCTACATTTACTGCATAAGACGAACTCGAAGCTGAGTAAATGTCAGATTTTTTCACTCCAAGCTAGCACCCGTATAAACTAAAAATGATCTACTGGAATCAAACATACTGTACTCTAAAATACACATATTTGCGTTCAAAATATTCTTTTGAAACGTCAAAAGCTTACAAAAGAGAAGGCCTCATCAACAGAAACATCATGCCAACATTTCCTGACAAAATGCAGATTTCATACACTAGACAACTTCTAACATACAAAACTAAACATAGCCCTTAAAGCTAATTACATTCTCGAATTGCTTGTAAACATCGGGCTCATGCCTCGTTGCCGTGTTAGTAAAGGAGTCCATCTAGTTGTTGATATATAACTTGGCACACTGCAGTTAACACCTATCCTGTTAACGGTGAAGCGGTTCCCAGAAAGCGCACATGTTAATCAAAGCAGATAACATGCTGAATCGTACATTCAGCCTGGGTCTTTTTTCTTCCTGAATGAATAGTAAACAGTGACATAATTATTTGTTCGGGCTATTGAACCAGGTTATGGAGAGTTGCGGTTACTTATTTATTTATTTATTTATTTATTTATTTATTTATTTGATTGGTGTTTTACGCCGTACTCAAGACTATTTCACGTATATTATTATACGGCGATGGCCAGCACTATGGTGGTGGAAACCGGGCAGGGGCCTGGGTGAACCCACGACCATCCGCAGGTTGCTGCCAGACCTTCCCACGTGTGTCAGGAGAGGAAACCTGATTTCAACTCACAGCGATTGCACTGGTGAGATGTCCTTGAGTCATAGTGCAAAGTACTATGAGTCAAAGTGCTTTGCACCGAGGCGCCTAGCGTCATTGAAAGTGCAGGTAAAAATCTCTCGCCTTGTCACATTGAATACAGACAGACATGGTTGCCATATTCCCTCGATTTTTCACTGGACCTCGGACCGTGCTTGCTATCCACAACCGCCCAATTATTAAGGGTCTCTGGCTATGGCCATCGCCTCATTTCTTTCCTTTTATACTTTTTTGCAAACTCAGATAAGCATGACATCATGTGAAGTGCGATAAATACAAGAGATCGCCGTCGATGCCTTGAAGGTGAAGAGTTCAAGTGAGAATTATCCGCTGGGAGAACTGTTGTCCTAATTTCGTTCTTTATATGCTCTCTTAGTTCTTGATGGTTTGTGTCAGACTTTGTTCTGGGAATTGGCCCTACGACCCGGAACGTCCATTTTGGTTGACGGCTGGTATACGAATTTCTGTTGCGATGCTGCTATTTGACTAGAAAGGCATTTTCCCTAATCAAGGGGAGGCAACCTCTGATATACGAAAGATGTCAGAACCACTTCACTAGTGCATATCAATGGAGCCATCGCTGACTCATTGAGTTAAAACATTGCTCTCGTCTCTGGCTTTAAGTCTTAAGGACAATCTATTGTCTGGGAAACATCGTTAGATTCCTCCAGGGCACTCTGGTCGCTGACACCAACAAATCTGCCCGCCTTCGTACGTGAAATATCCCAACGCGCTGAGTGCTCAACAAACGTTTACGGATGCACCCCTAAGTAAATTTCCATCGCTCTCATTGAGTGTGAATGCTTGATGACAACAAGCCACTGAGGACCAGTTGTCCTTCACCAGTATGGTGAGCATATAAATCTGTACGTGACATGTGGGAAGGTTCGTCAGTAATTTGTCGGTGGTTTACTCAGGGCACTACGGCTTCTCCACAGATAAAATTGACCGCGATATCGTGTGAATATGGCGTTAGGCAACTATCAAACAAATAAATAAATAATTATTATTATAATTATTTCTGTCTGGTACACAAGTACCGGTACCCCAATAAAGAGTACCAATATCTAAATCATGAAAGCAGCACATCAGTGAATTAGAGTAGGGGGCCAAATATGTTGCAAAAATACGACAAAGAACTTATGGTTATATCAAATTCACCGCATAACATCCGTAAACACATCTCATGAATACATACGAGGGCAGGATCCTTGCTCAACACAAAACAAAGCGATATCATCAAAAGCAGAGTATATTTGTTTATAAAAAATGAATGTTTTCTAGAAACGTTCACTTTATTTAACATATCAACGTTTTTGATTACGACGAAGAATGCATGCAGGATAGCAAATCCTTATTGAACGGTATACACTGTAGGCCTATGCTTTCGTATACGTTCCCGTGCAATAGACAATAATGTGGACAGACGTATCAGACATACATGCCATTCATCCTGGCATTTTCGTTTAATGTCAATATAAATCAACTGAGTTCCTTCCTTCATTAGTTTCTTATATGATTGTATGAACAGTAGTATCAAATCATCCCGTCATTGGAGCAGCCACCACCTTGTCGTTAGTGTCCACGATCACACGAACACGGGTCCTCCGTACGTCCATTTTCATCGGTGAATTCTCAAGGAGTTTGATAACCTAGAGGAAGAGAAACAAGCAAATGCAGGCTAAATATGCTAAACTTTTACAAGGAATAAGCTCATCTGAGTAGTCAATAGGTGAATCACTCGGCGCATCAAAACTTTATAAAAATGGACAATATATGAAGTAGTTTTTGAACTGAAACCAAGAACCCAATGAAATCAAGGAAATCGTGTAAAACGTTGACAGAATGCATTAAAATAAACAAAACTTGTAGATTGTTATTTCTTTTCAAAGTTGCATTTTTAAACATTATCCGACGTTGTGTAAATGGGCCCGCACATAAAATTTTATCAAAATCAGACAATATTTGGACCAGCTATTGCACAGTAACCAAAACTTGACAGGCCAATTGACAGAAAAATCTTTTTTGCAAAGGTAATGTATATTTGCTTCTCTATTTTTACACTAATGGCAGTTCAGTGTACTAACACATCCACATGCCATGTGAAACATTCACTGTACATATTCCTGCAGCTAAGAAAAGGCGAAAGATCCACTGATCAATCTTAGAGGAGTTGACAATCAGAGCTTTTTTTTAGACCAGTGACAAGAACTTATTTATTTTTTGTGTGACGTAGAAATCAGATGGATTAGCAGTCATGGACAATCACAAATTGTCCCCCCTCTCCTCCCTCTTTTCGTAAAGAAACATGAACATTCTCTGTTTGTATATCTATATATTTTCGGAACGACCGTTGCGCACCTGGCCATATGATCAAACACCAGCTGGATTCAAACAAGTGATCTCATGGCGCGAATTTTTGTATTCGTTTATATCATTAATTGGTGTTTCAGTAAATTCCTATTTCACCACAGCTGACACAGTCAGCAATATATAAATGCATATTGTGAAAACATGTTAACCATTTAAATATGGAAAATGTACGATTCTGCATGTTATCTGCTTTGATTAACATGTGCGCTTTTCTGGGAACTAAATAAATCCAAAGTTGCAAAATCAAGAACACATTTGCAAACCTTCTACTTCAGCTGTTTTCCAGATCACCTACCTCCAAGTCAGGGTGATTCTCTTTCAAATATTTCTCAGCTTCGGCCCCCGTCTGTGAATGAAAATACAATAACGATAGGAAATCGAGGCTGCAGTTTTAGGAGGGAGGGAGGGGTGGGGGTGGGGGTCAGGGCAACAAATGAGCACAGGAATGATAATTAAACAGTGGAAGTCATGGACAGATGGGCAAATTTCTCACCGTAATAAATGTGTTACAGAATGAAATGAATCCTGTTTTCCTTACAACCACAAACCCATGCAGTGCAAAAGGATCGCCTAATTTTCTGTTGATTTGCGTTTATTTACATTTAGATTACGCTATTATTTATAACGGCAGTCTGGTTTATGATCACAGAACACTGGAGAACACGGTGCAATGACTGACATGCATAAAATGACTATAATCCACATTTCCACATATGAAGCAGTACACCAGTTAAGCCAGCAGTTTGTGTATGACATATTGGAAACCGGGCCGATCACATTGGAAGTCACTGCACCTGGTGTCCGACAAACCTCATGACGTCAGGCACGAACTGGATTTGATCGCGCTATCTTAATGGTTAATTCTAGTGATCAGAACTCATCCAATTTAAACTGATGTTTTTCTCTCATGACTCGCCTTCTGGATTGTAGCACACTAGCTCTCCTATGGTATGTTAACGGAGGGTGAAAGTTAAGGGAATTCGGTGGGGGTGGGGTGGATGGTGGCGGTGGCGGTGGGGGATGGGGGTGGTTGTAGATATGTCTTGCAAAAACGTTAAAAGAGCAAGCTCTAATGTCCACATTAATGTCTGCCTTCAATAAAACTAATGTATAGTTTTCCACCACTTTGATATACTGCTTATATCTATACCCCAAGTTCTGATGAAGATCGCCATATGGCTCGTGTTGGGTTTTGGATGCCCCAGGACCCGTCCCAATGTCGCTACCTATTAATCAGTGGCTCTCCCTCCATCACTTTAACACAGGTGTGTAGCGCATGACTGTCCAGTGCTATGCGCATGCCATTTGTCATAGCTTTCAGAGAATAATAGTTGTACGTAAACCATAACACTGCCTGAACTATAACACCTGATTTACACAGACTCTAGGCTTTTAGTACATTGTATCAGTATTCTATATACAGCCCTTGGGCACATCATTTTAACGGACAGGGGATACTTTCTAAGGCAACATTTGTTTCGATGGATTTCCCGGGGGGTGGGGGGTGGGGGGGGGGGGGGGCGTGCAGGTGTATTTTGGGTACTTGTGACTCGGGGCCTACAAATTTACGCCAGATTACTGTCCTGTGGCAAAACGAACACCGGTGTACGATACTTTCATGTTACCATAACAGTTAATGGTTAATTGGGTGAGTTTAAAATGGACTAGGTAAACTTCGGCTTGATACTATACGCAGACATTTTTGAAAAATGATCCATTTGGAGCCCAATCCTTTTCATTTAGCAGAGAGTAAATCGATGACCTTTTACCCATAAATAACTCTCCGTGTCTATGAGGTGAGAATAATCTATCCAGATTCCTTGAATCTGAAGGAGACACCACATTGTCCTGACGGTATACATCATATCTGGACCCAGACTCGTACATGGTTGACCAGTGTCTCCTCTCACGCCGTGCTTATGATAAAGTGGATAATTTCAATTTTAAAACGGTAAATTATCCGTACTTGGATAGAAATAAACTACACAGCTCTGCACATGGCGTATAATATGCACATATCGCATTGCAGCATTTATTAGATCCAGAGTAAACTGGTAAACTATGGTGGGAGGAAACCGGGTAGAGCCCGGGGGAAACCCACAAGCATCCGCAGGCTGCTGTCAGGCCTTCCCACATACGGCCGGAGAGGTATTGACAAACACGGCCAGAGCGTTAGCAATCTGTCATTATTATATCTATAATTCTGCTTAACCCGGGGCTAGGAGTCTATAACCATCCATGTATACCACATCACCATGGTGCTTTCATGAACAGTCGCAATCAAAGTGTAACTTAGATAGCTACATGTTTATTTGTGTTCGACAATGAATGTATACACGAGTCTGATATTTGAATTGGGTGTCTTGTATTTCTGGAAATACACCATGATTAGTCTATTTTGGACTACCGACATAAGCAAGTTATTGAACTTAGGAAGTTGTGTGGAACACGGCACTGTTTTTTCGAGTTAGTTTGGACATGGGTCGTACGTTATCGATTTGAAACGCACCTTCGAGGTCTTCGACTGGTATATTATTATTTTTCCAACATCCTCTAGGCCTTCCTCACACCAATGATGTAGACAGCTGCCGAATGCCCTGCTCACGGCTGACCTGCCAAACGACCTGATTACATACATACCGCCCATGACAGCAGCTGGCCCAAAACCTGGCAGTAACAACTATAGGTTCATGCCGTCGGAGTTTGCATGGCATCTTTTTCTACATAACAGTCAGTGTCAGTACGTAAATTAAGTGTTAAGCCAGTTTTCTGAACATCAAATATAAACCATAATCCGTTTAAATATTTTGGCTGTAACCGTTACCTTTCCCTTAAGGTCTGGCCAGGTTTTCAGTTCTACGGCATTCATTTCTTCAGACATGATGTAAGTCGCTGGTTCTGCTGGTCGTTGTGATGGCTGGTCGCTGTGATGAGTGGTGGTGGTGATGACAGTCTAGTATCTAACAATGAAATCACCTGACTGCGACTGCAGCTCTGTCATATTTGGGGGTAGAGAGGTAGAGATTGCGCATGCGCAATTTTCAGGGTGAGCTCTTACAAAATGCCACAAATACATTCACACATGCATAACTGCATAAAGCAAATAAAAAATGAGAGTCAGTTATTATAATGACGCTGTATCTGAGGAACAAGGTGGACATACATTTTAAATGCTTTTAATGTTTGTTTTGGTTGCGGCCTTAAGTGAAAAGGTTTGTCAGGCACCAATCAAAGGGCGGTGGTTTACTCCAGGTACCCTGGTCCCCACTATGCACTAATAAACCTGACCGTCAAATTTGACTGTCTAATTGAAAAAGTCCAGATCACGGTGTTAAAAACAAATCAGTCAATCAATCTGTTACTTTAATGTTGTATTTGGTGTTTAGTTGAACAGGTCAGATGTTCAGAAAGTCCTGTCCCTTAGATACGTAGAATGAGTTATTTGAATGAATTGTGTTGATTAGAATGAATGAATGATTAGTGAGAAAGGTGTCGAAAGGTGATAATTACCAGGAATTTATAAATGACAACATATTACACTCTGGACAAATATGAACACCTCGACTTTCTGATCACTCTAAAATTAAGATCACCGTGTGGACGTCTGAAATAGCCAGAGTGCCATTGTTTACAGTACATACACAGGGGCAACGACCGGTAGTGGAAACAGATGTGGATGATGGTTGACATGAATGTGACAGCACCTGTGTCAGGTAAGGTCCTACGTGAACCGAATAGCACGAAGCCCCAAGCATCAAGAATGTTAAGATTTAGTACTGTACTCTTCACCCTAAAACTTCTGATGACCAACAAGCATTAAATGCACTCATTTTCACTTCTGAGAAATCACACATAAGATCTTAGGTTACTCATCACAATTTGGACTTATTTCAGGACTTGTATTGTATCTGAGGTAAATACTCTCAAATGTAAATGTTCAGATGTATTGTAAATTGATGCGTTAGCAATTAACGCGATAGATCTATTTCACCTTCTCAGGGGGACAGCTTTTATTAACCTAGGTCCGGGGCTGTACGACAATATGCATGGTGTGGTGACATACCAGCCTTACAAATATGCTGGGGTGATTGAAGGCACACGTCGTTGACTTACGGTTGCCCGAGTCCTTCACTTCTTCTCTTGACCATATGCCTTAATAATTGTTATCCACAGCTGCCCAGTAAGCGGCCTAGAGATTTGTATGCTATCCCTAAATTCCACCACATTTCGTTTTATTGTGCGTGCATTGTATCTTGGGATGTTAATATGGTTATGGGTTGAAATGAAGTGGTGGAGAAGTTTTAGCCAATAATGCAAAGTATGGTGCCAAATACCCATTTTCAAATGTCCATTTCACCTTATTGAAGGCTCTCTTTTCTCGGACATTTAAATTACTTTTTCATTTCTCCACATTAAACTAGTAAGATTGCCCTCTCAGTGGTTTACCGGTAACTTTTAGCCATAAAATTTACCTGAAAATTGAAATTGAAAAGGGAAATCTCAACCCATACGGATCAAGTGAATGTGGTATACTTTGTGGTTTAGCACTCAGGGGGCAAAGCTTTTGATTTACAACAGATATCACCACCACTTATTCGTGAAACATAAAATGGCTTTGTTAAAAGGACATATACAGGTGAAAATGTGCGATTCCTGTTGGATTTATTAGATAGCTATGAAGATAGTGGATTTTTGCTTTTATTGACTGTGAAAAGGTGTTTGACTCGTAGAATTTCAGTTTCTGGAGAGAGCCCTAAAGGTGTTCAGTTTTAATGAGAACATTTACAAATGGATATGGCTTTTCTACAGTGGAACATCAAGTTCTGTTGATAATAAAGGTCGGTCTACGAATTGATTGAACAAGTCAATGGGACTAAAACAGGGCTGCCCATTTTCACCTTACCTATTCATAAGATGTGCACAGATTATCAATATTAAATTAAGGAGTACGACAAATATAAAGGAATAATGATACATGAGGACATTGTGAAAAGTGTCTACTTTGCAGATCTTAACAGATGACTTTTAAGAAATGATAGTTCAGTTCAATCCGCAATAGATTTTTATAAGAGTATTGAAAAAATGGTCTCAAAGTAAACTCTAAAAAAAGTTACCTCATGAGAATAAATCCAAGCTTTCAAGTAATAAGTATTGCTTACCCATTGTTAAGGAAACCGTTTATCTTGGAATTAAGTTTTCCCAAGACTACATTGGAATGGAGATTCCAAAAATTTAGATCCAAATATTCAGAAATTAAGGGCACAGATAAAAATATGGTTTAGCTTTTTCTTGGAAAATCCTTTTTTCTGTCCGGTTTCCTCCTACTATAATGCTGGCCGCCGTCGTATAAGTGAAATATTTTTATGTACGGCGTAAAACACCAATCAAACAAATATATAAATAAAATGTAAGCCGACTTGGACTTCTGTTTTCAAGAAGCATCAGGGCTATGTTTGCCTTTACTCTAGTGTTTGAGGCAAACTTTCACCGACCAATATCTCAGTTACGGGAATGTCTTGTGTACAAATATCTTTTTACCACGGAAAGGCCCGATTGCATCCCTTCTCTTCAATGAAATATCGTATGAGGCGTGACCTAATAGCGCCAGTGCATCCTAGCCATGGGAACTACCTTGTTTAAGTTCACTGGAATTGCGTCTTTGTTGCAAATCAGTGAGCTGTGCAACAGCTACTGTCGCTCTCAGCATAGTGTTCTGAAAGTCGCCGATCAACACGTTTGGCAAAAAGGACTCAGTTTCCTCCATAACGGGAGGTTCACCCATGGAACAAACATACGTTTGCAATTTCGCTGGCCAACTGTACTTTTTCACCTAAGCCTGAAGTTTGTAATCAGATAGCTTTTTAGCCCATCCATGGTGAATAATAGTCAACAGTTTTCCCCGTAAAATCCGGACTTTTATCCACGTCCTCATCTAGGTCCTGTTTTATTTCATTATCAATCATCACCACCGAATTCAGTCTAAGGATGGCAAGTATTTACTGATATTTGGAGAACTCTGAAATCCCGGATGACGTGTACATGTGATCATCACAATGTATCATAACTACCCCAGGCCATCATTAAAAAGTTGTTTGTTGTGGGTAACCAACCCTGTATTTTGAAGTCGGGCTGGTCGGTCGGCATTTTTTCTTTTTTTTTTTTTGAAAGTAAATTGAAAGTAATTCCCGGCCCGCATAATCTGAATGCTAATTGAATTATCGCGGGTCCAATTTTCGTCAAATGCTTCCGGGCATACATTTCCGATTTTAAGTGTTTTTTAAAAATCTTTGTTGTTTTCATAACCAAGTTCTTTCACACTGAATTCAAATATTCCATCTTGATTCTGGATCCAACATTAAATATGAGTAAATTTACGAACTTTAAACCTAAACAGCTAAGTTAAAAGGCAGCCATTGCTTTCGCCACTAGGTCGAAGGGACGATTTCTTTTGACGCAAAGGGCACTTCAAGGGAACGGCAGCGTCCGGTAATCGGACGCTGAGAAGGACTGGATTAGGCCCTGGCAATATTTCGGTCTATAAATCAAAATTGGCAGGGTCTGCTAATCTTGATGGATAAATTTTCTGTGAACAGAAAATTCAGCAGAAAATTACCAAATAAAGCGTTGATAGAATCGAGCCCATATAATTCGACTACGCGTTGTGAAACAGAAAAGCGCACTGACGTGAAACTCATAAGCGCAACCTCATGTGATTCCGAAGTGACATAGACCTATGACGAGGTAGAATAGAGTTTTAAGGCCGAACACGGTTGTCCATGAAGTAAGCTGCAGATAAGTGGCAAGTTCAACAAGCATTAACTGAGCGACATCGTACTTCGTGAGAGACTTTCTTTCTTCAACGTACTCCATCGTTCAAACTGACCACCAATTCCACTTCTAGACTAGCTGGCTAACCTGTTGAGCTCTTTTTCACGTTCTCTTTTGGGCCGATCCGAGCCGTAGGCTTTCTTTCATGCTTGTAATCAGCCATGTTTGTTTACATATGAAATATACCGAGCGCTGTGCTCATGCCCCATTTCAACTGAATTGACAGCGCCTCATTCAAATATTCTGGCAGACTTTTCAGTTTTCAGTTTTTTGATATTTTTAAACATTCACTTAACGCACAATCTTGGGGGGGGGGGGGAATTAACGAAAAGCTTGTAACTTTTACTTCTTGAGAAAAATACCCGATACTCATGTCATTCTGTAATAACGCAGAAATACCAGATATTTGGGCAACCGTGTCGTTTTAGTGGTGCTACGTAGAAAAAACTTAACACGACGGAGCTTTTGTTCGTCGGGATTTTTTTCCGCCGAGGTTATTTATTTATCTGATTGGTGTTTTACGCCGTACTCAAGAGTATATTACTTATACGACGAAACAATATGATGAAAACACAGTGCGAGACACCCAATCAATAGGTAATGTAGTATAGTGACAGATGACAGACCGAGGTTTGGTCTGTGCTCTCATTATCCAGATAACCCAGCTAGGTGCTCTATCTATAAAAGGCCCTATGAAATGTGCATCATTTATCATTGAGAGTGATCTTCCTGGCAACTCCTGACAGCTCAAAAATTAACCTACGCCGAATTAACTATTCCGGGGTGTCATTTCACCTCTCACATGGCCAGCCAGCCATTTACACACATTATAAAACAGCCCTACTCAACGTTTAACTATTGTCCTGCACCACAATATGTCCAGAGGAATCCATCTCAGACAGCAATACACAAGATTATTATTAGTGTATCATGTTGTATTCTGGTGTATCTTGGTCCAGCAATCAGAGTAAAAGATACAGCAAATAGCAATTACGGCTCCTCAAAATAAAAATTGTATGCATGACGACATACCACATAATATCCCCAAATACCTCTTATGCAGATATAGGTCTGCCAGCAACCTGCGGATGATCGTGATTTCCTCCGGGCTCTTCCTGGGTTCTTCCCGCCATAATGCTGGCCGCCGTCATATTAGTGAAATGTTGTTGAGTACGGCGTAAAACACCAATCAAAAAAAAAAAAAAAAACATGAAGATATACAAGAGTAGAGCTACCACTGAACAAAACCAAAAGACGCACGACATTTAGAGGCAATGGTTGAGAATATAATTGTCAACAAAAACGGAAGCTGTAAAGCTGTTTATAAAAACGGCATTTATAACCATTTTTCTAGGCATGTACACTTTAGTTAACACAGACACGTAGCAATAGTCTTGTGGCGAACACAATTCACAAAGAAGGCAACATATCAATTTGGAACAACGTGAGTCTCCATACATTTCCATGCAGTGGAGAACAATAACAGCTGGACAAAGACGTCTCCATGAAGGCATTTACATAACATGTTCACTGCAAAATCTTTTGAGTTTATATCTGCCCCAGCTTATGCCTCTTGTAAGCATGTTTAGACAACAGTATTAAACGTAGTAAATGCACGGCTTATCCAGTCACAGGGACGTCCACCACCTTGTCATTATCGTCCACGAACACACGTACCCGGTCCATCCGCAGATCCATGGTTATCCCTGAATTCTCAGGTGTCCTGATTACCTAGGGAGAGAGGAACCAGTAATGTCAGGGAATTTCTATCACTCGCAAACTATAAAAAAAAACTCATGCACGGAGAAAGCTTGTCATCGAACTTTATCTCATGAATGACAAAATAGGAATTTGTACATAAAATGTTAATTTTATCAAAATGGGGCAATAATTGGGCAGGTATTGTGCTAAATCACAACGTATGAGATTCAGTGAGATCATTATATGCAAAACTTATGCACCCATCAGACTGAGTTTTTTTTTCGAAATGACAAGTCCGAAATATGACTTTTGTTACACGACTCGACAATGTTACCTTTCTACTTGACCTTAGCTATCTGTTCACATCGCATATTCACCCACTTTCAACCTGACCTCTGACCTTGGCTCAGCTGTTTTCTAGAATACTTACATCCAGATTAGGATGATTCTCCTTCAAATATTTTTCAGCTTCCGCCCACGTCTGTGGATGAGAAAAGAAAATACACTAAATATCCAAGGACAAATTCCCGATATGTTTGTGATAAATTAAAGCCATGCCATGAGGTGCGTGATATCGTTGGTCTTGGACTGAAAGAAGTCTTGTTGCAGGGTCGGGTAACTCTCACTCTATTGGTCAGAAAACCTGGCCCCGGGATCACGAAGCGATCCTAGAATTAAGTGGAAATTTCAAATCACGTTAAAATACGTTACAGGGTCGAAACACTGCATGACAGAGTAAATTCTGGGTAAGTTATTGTGAACCAAATTTCAGGTAAAATAACGGAAAGGAAGGAACCAAATTTAATGACTGAAATTTTTACTGAGATGGCTGCGTGATCCGGGAACCAGCAGATTACAATACTCAACTGGCCATGACCTGCGCAGATTTTACTTAAAATTTATAGGTGTATTTCACAAGAAATGTTTTCACATATGAACATATACGTGCCACATTGTACCCAACACTACCAATACGGTTCATAAAACTCATCATATACATACGTCCAATCATGAGATAATTTACTTTATTTATTTATCTGATCGATGTTTTACGCCGTACCCAAGATTATGTCACACATACGACGGAAGAGACGAGAGGAAACCGGACAAAAACCCACGACCATCCGCAGGTTGGTGACAGACCTTTCCTTGTGCGACTGAAGAGATCTACATGTAGAACCTATATTTACAAGTGGGTGCCGGTGTTTACAATAACATAAAACCTTGATTTACAGCTTTCGTGAGAAGTGTATCATGTTTCTCTGTGACAAGTTGACACAGCGTGAAGTAGTTATAGAGTTCTTATCCGACCCGAGACGAGTCGTGACTGGCACGGTAGATAAGGCCTCTCAAACCCTTAGGCCATATTGTGGTAACTGACCTCGACAAGGTAGTCTGGTGGTAATTCAACTTTTTAAAAAGTGGCTGCATTTTTAAGTGTTAAGACGTTTTAAATCGTAGCAACATCCACAGCTTGAAAACACTGGTGCCTGTGAATGCTGATTTGCTTCATATGTCACGTGGGAGCAGGGCGGCACATAGATATCGGTACGTTAGATAGAAATCGTAGTATACAACAACCAGTTTATTATATGTCTCAAACGTGAAAAAACAAACCTTACTGCAATTACCTGAACTCTTCAGAAAAGAACTAAGTTTTCACGGACAGACCGATATATTTATTGGATTGTTGCTTTATTTGGAAAGTTCGTCAGTAACTTGTCAAAAGTCAGTGGAATACGCCGGGAACACCGATTATCTCCAGCCATGATACCTACCGCTATGCTAAATAAGTGCCAACAACGATGAAATAAATACATTGATTGTTGCTTAACGTCGTAATCAAGACAAGAATTTCACATTTTTATGACGGCGGTCAGATTTATGGGTGAGGAACAACAGAGTGCCCCGAGAAAACCAGCCACCTAGTGCCAGGCACTAGACATACCTCCTCATGTATTGAGAATCAGATGAACAAACACACGAGCTGGATTCGAACACGCGAACTCATTGGTCTTGACAGTCGCAGCGAGTCAGCCTTTAACGTCTGACACACACCATCTCGTGGCATTGTGAAAAAAAAATTCTACACACATGCCTTCTGGTCCGCTGAGAGAATTTTTGGTATGAAACAGTGATTTGGCATTGCCTACAGCTAAAATCTAAAGACACTGTACAAGTTTTTAATGGAATTCATTGTCAAAAGATACCGAAACATGTGACAGTGATAGACAGAGAGCAACCATAAAAATAACAGTTAGTTTTGTTTAGCATTTTCTTGCAGAGAAAATGCTGTACCTAAAAACTTCATGTTAGTTGACGTGACAGTTGCTGCCAGCACACATGCATATGGCAATATTACATATAGAGACATACAACTCATTACTTATAAACAGTATGTAATAATTTGTACAATGAAGAACAATTTGTAAAGAGAACAAAATTAAAAAGTTTTTAGCTGCAACTTTATATGACGGTCGTTCCGTCTGTGAGGTTGGTCGGTCAAAATTTCGCATCATGTCCCATAAGACGGATCTCTTACCTGTTAGCCAACCAAAACTCCACAAGCTGGATTGATCAGTCAGTCAGAAAACCTATCTTTTATATCCTTTTTGTCATAAACACACATATTACTACACACAAATTATACTCATAAAGCTACGAATTGTTCATATATTTCTTCATTTATTTATTTATCTGATTGTAGCTTAACGCCATACTCAAAAATATTCACTTGTGTGATAGCATCGTGGCCAGGGTAAACCAACGACCGGTTGGCAAGTTACTGACGAACTTTCCCGCACTTGACATGCCGATATGCACACCATAATGTCCAACATGTAACGTGCCGATATGCACACCATAATGTCGCACACGTGACGTGTGGATATGCATACCATATTGTCCCACATGTAACCTGCCGATATGCACACCATATTGTCCCATATGCGACGTTTGGGTATCCACACCATAATGTCGCACATTTGACGTGTGGATATGCATACCATATTATCCTACATATGACGTGCCGATATGCACACCATATTGTCCCATATGTGACGTGTGGATATACACACCATCATGTCCCATATGTGACGTGCCCATATGCACACCATATTGTCCCATATGTGACGTGTGGATATACACACCATAATGTCACACATGTGACGTGCCGATATGCACACCATATTGTCCCATATGTGACGTGTGGATATACACACCATCATGTCCCACATGTGACGTGCCCATATGCACACCATATTGTCCCATATGTGACGTGTGGATATACACACCATCATGTCCCACATGTGACGTGCCCATATGGACACCATATTGTCCCATATGTGACGTGTGAATATGCACACCATAATGTCACACATGTGACGTGCCGATATGCACTCCATAATGTCGAACATGTGACGTGTGGATATACACACCATATTGTTCCACATGTGACGTGCCCATATGCACACCATATTGTCACACATGTGACGTGCCCATATGCACACCATATTGTCACACATGTGACAAGCCGACATGCACACCATAATGTCCAACATGTAACGTGCAGATATGCACACCATAATGTTACACATGTAACTTGCCGATATTCACACCATAATGTCACACATGTGACTTGCCGATATGCACACCATAATGTCACAGATGTGACTTGCGGATACGCACACCATATTGTCCAACATGTAACGTGCCGATATGCACACCATAATGTCACACATGTGACTTGCCGATATGCACACCATAATGTCACAGATGTGACTTGCGGATACGCACACCATATTGTCCAACATGTAACGTGCCGATATGCACACCATAATGTCACACATGTGACGTGCCGATATGCACACTATATTGTCCAACATGTGACGTGCCAATATGCAAACCATATTGTCCCACATGTGACGTGCCAATATGCACACTATAATGTCACACAAGTGACGTGTCGATATGTACACTATAATGTCACACAAGTGACGTGTCGATATGTACACCATAATGTCACACATGTGACGTGCCCATATGCACACCATATTGTCCCACATGTGACGTGTCGATATGCACACCACAATGTCACACATGTGACGTGCCGATATGCACACAGTATTGTCCCACATGTGACGTGCTGATATGCACACCATATTGGGGTTTTATGTGCCACATGACAATTGTTCAGTTATATTACGAACAGGAATTTTTAGGTGTGTGTGCATATAATATGTCTTCTTGAGTTCATGCCGACAAAGTGCAGCCGTTACTGAAGTGTCATACCCCAGACACCAGACACGATACCTCACCTAATCACACTATACCACACATATGCATAATGTGAGCTTTCTACATACACAATAGATATATGAGTATATTAGATCATAGCTAACATAATACAAACCAGGCAACAGTCAAGAGGTTAAGCAGACAGTCCATATTTGAGACTAAGAAAATTGATGTTTCGACGTCGGAAGTAGAACTACTTTTTGAATTAGCGCTTTTGTAGAACGTTCATCATTATTCAATGAGAGTGATCTCCCTTGATCTTCAAAGCTTATCAGCACTTTGGGGGGCGATCTAACTCCGGGGTACCCGTTCAATTGTCCTAATTCCATATGAAGCTTTTCTTACCCACCAAAATGTATCCAACTGGATCAAAATTACCGAAGATACAGAATAAATAGCAAATTCAGAACTGCAGGTTTGAAGACATATTACATAATATTCCAAGACACGTCTCATGAAGATACACTCATGAAGAGCACAATTCTTGTTGAACACAAAACAAAAGACGCAAAACTTTTGCAAGCAGTGGCTCAGAATATAATTGTCAAAGGAAACAAAAACAGTAAAAGGTGACATTAAATGACATTTTATCTGGGAATGTACACTTCCGTTAACGCATCAGTGCTTTACATTACGGTGACAAAGTTGCTGAATAGTAAACTCATGGTGAATTTCACACCTCATATGTACGATAAAAGCAACACTTTTCTAACTACTTTCTTACGTTTCCGTGGTTGACCAGAAATCGCAGGACAAAGGTATTTTCATGAAAGCACATACCTACCATTAAGCCAAAAATTTGTTTTCACAGTCAGTTTGAATGTTTTCAATTTATTCCTACATGAACTTAAAATAAGATCTCTTATATGGGTGTTTGGACTGGTGCAAGTACGCGTAGAGATTGTAGAGCGATACACGGCTCATCCAGTCATCGGGACCTTTACAATCTTGTCGTTCTCGTCCACAGCGACATGAACACGGTCCATCCCCGGGTGTGCGGTCATCGCCGAATTCTGAAGTAGTTTTACAACCTGCATAGCAAAATAAGGAAAATGTTACGTTTTCATACACATGTATTATGTTTTCAGGAAATGACTATGCAATCCAGGTATCTGACAATATTATCACACTAAACAAAAACTGAAAACGGTCCAGCTGGATTCGGACACGTATCCTCATGGCCACTGAGTTTTGTATTCACAAATAGTATATAATTGATCGGTCTTTTACACCGCCTTCGCGAATCTTTCCGTTACAACAGCGGTAATTAGGTTTATGATGAAGAACACTTGTCAAAACCTGAGGGAAACTGTTGCATTGTAGCAAAGAATCCAACGACAGGATTATCAACGGTCAGCCAGAGCTCCAGCGAAGGATAGGTGGATTTTTTCCTGGTAACAGTTTGCGCCTTTATTTATTATTTTAAGCTGTATCCAAAATATCCCATTTCCTGACATTCTGACATCATAAAACCGGACAAGACTTTTTTTTTATTTCATGGCGTACGACAGAGTCTGGGACCCATGATATTTTGAACGAATTCTGTAGTACCTATTACTGGACTGTCGTTTAAGAAAGTAAGTTTAATTCACAGCATATATTAGTACCAATCTGCGTACAGCAGTTCTGTCATTATTATTCTGGAATTTGGTTGCATACATCTGATCACAATGTTATGAGAATGCATGTGTTCACATGAGCAGTCGTGCCTAGGCAACAGAACCAAATTTATTCTTCTTACAAGAACACTTACGTTCAACTCAGGGTGATTTTCTTTAAAATATTTTTCTGCTTCAGCAAACATCTGAAAAAGAACAAATGCAAACAAATAAATCTTTATTCTTCTGATCCCAAAAATTTGGGGATCATGATTAATTCGACAAATGAGTGAAACGTACAATAATACCCTTAAACTCTACTACAGATGAATCAAACAGTGCGAGTCCTTGGAGGCGACATCGCAAAAAGTATCATGTACCATTCATCTACAACAGACTGGTTACACGGGTAAATACGTACTTATCTGCCGATGTACACACAGACAATATCTTACTGTCTGCTTACACGTGTACTGTACAAACATACAGTCTGGTAAAATACACATACGCAATATGTACCCTACTGTACACACATACAGTATGGCAATGTACACAATGTGCCATGCAGCCATCGAGTTTCCATTAGTACGCTTCGCCATAACAGCTCACAGACACATTACTCGGCTTTCAGACGTTTTATCACCATTCTATACAATCCGCAGGCAATTCATTTCAACGGGCATTAAGACAATGACTAAAACAACAACTGTTCCAACTGATTTGCTTTGATCACAAAGCTTTCTCTGTCGAACTTTGTGATCCGACGTTTGCTAATGAATACATTCATGAATAAACGACAGCTGACATAGAAGCCTGACAGACAGATGTGCACATTGTTTTCGGGAATCTGTCAGACAAAACGTCTGTATAAAATCACTGCCAGAGGACCAAGCTAATTGCTGTATGATCTCGTCAGGCTCAAGCTATATATACACTAAATGTCTAAATAATGTATCGGTATATAAAGGCCATAAAACAAACTGTAATACGAGGCTTTCGATTGATGACGTTACGTCGCTTTATGGCACAGTGGGGCAAATCAGTGTATTTTAACACGGGTGGGTATATAAAATAATGAACATCATCAACAAAACATGACTTTAATTACTCGACTCACCCTGTAAATTCTCTACAATAAATAATTCATCGGTTATTTGTAAAATTAATTACTGTATATGTTCACCCACGTTAAAATACACTGATCTGCCCCTCTGCGTCGTAAAGCGACGCCACGGCATAAAATAGAGTATGCTGTCGTTGCCAGTTTATGTCGAAGCCAAACATGCTATATTTGTAGTCCTCAAAGGGATAAGCTAATGCCGGATTTGATGCGTTCATCGGTGACAATCTGGTGTGCAATTCATGCTGTAAGCACAAATCATGCGGGGCACAAAAGTTTAAAATGCTGATTATTTACAACACGCAACAAGCCAAAATCTTTTCAACAAAAGCTGGCTTAAAAAATAATAAGAAGGGATTGGTCTAGAATTTCAATTCCCACACCGCTTGCAAATGGCTGATCGACACCAGGCATGCGGTTAACGAAATCTAGCTAGCTTAGCTTTCTCATTTGTCGCTGTCCTGAAGACAGCTCCCATTTGAATCCAGATTGGATTTGGTCTCACCGCCTTGGGACAGTCTCTGCCCCTCCCCTCATCATTAATAAAGTAATCCGTATATGTTAAGTCATACAATAAGTCGTAAAGCAAAGTCCACTTTCATATGCTTATAGTTTCAAATCTTTCAAAAAGAATTGAAAACTTCCGCCACATCAGAAACATTCTCTGTATACGCGATACGCCATCTCCCACAAATTATACTCACGCGGACGTTGCGCAACAATAGGTATGACTCAGTAGATGTGTGGTATTCTAACACGGTATAAATTTTAAATTGCTTCGATTCGAAACTTTAAGCAGCTGAAAGCGGACTCAAAACGACTGTCTTGAACTTTGGACTATGGCTTTTTTGTATGGCTTGAGATAAGGATGAGTTTGGTATAAAGAAACATGGGTAGTGAAATCGCATACACCAAATCTACCTTTCCATTCTTGTTCCTGTCGCTCAACGAATGATTGTCAGGAAAGGCGGGCTACAGTTAACCACGCCTAAAATATCATTTGTGTCTTATTTTGCAGGATATCGCCTCACACACGTTGACACACATGAGTAAGCTCCGGCTAATATTTTACTTGGAAACCATAAAAGAAATAATCTTATACATAATTTGGTAGAAACAAACCTGTGATTTTGGCTTTTCGTCTTCCTTGGTGACGCTGATGCTGCACTGGTGATCCCAATCTTACATATTGCAGGCACTTCTCCACACTCCTGTTGCGTTTTGGGAATCATCAAATGATACCCCACCGGCTAAACTGTATGGAAAGCGACCACTAGCAGTATTGGTGTATCACAGGCTTTCCATCAACAACGTTCCACCTTCATTAAATTCTGCATCCTGAAGAGATGTGTTACACAACGTCCGTCATTGTTGTCCATTAAAACTATTCTATCGTGCTTCCTGACGGATAGATTATCACAAAAAACACGAAATTATACACACCAACCGACCAAAACACCGAGTGACTTACAGAGATGCCTGTCGTAATCAAAGACCGGAATCACTTCCAAAACGTTTCTCGGTTGTATTTTCCGAGAAATGATCTTATCGAATGTCCTAAACCTATCTCTTGTTGACCTGAGAATGTACTCAGAGCTCGCTAACACTAAAATGGTGATCTTGTTAAAGATCGAGTCGGAGGCGTGTGACTGTTGCGACAATGTTGAGTTCTATTTTTGGATAGAACCTTCTCAATATGCAGTCAGAAAATATATAGGTTGATTCAACAATTAATTCACCTTGTTATTTTTTTTAATCATTCTTTATTGGATAATCTTCTTTAATCATCATTTGAAGTGATAAAATTGCCTTCATCAAGCAAGTTTGGCTAAACTGGTAAATATCATTCTAATGTAGCGTAAATAAGTTCTTTAAGGCTCGTGTTAAGCCATAATCATTCATTCTTTAAGGCTCGTTCACGCCAATAAACTTAACCCTCTATATATCTATCCAAAATGGCGGGAAAACGGAATTAGAAATTAAACTTGTTTACGATCGTCTGTAGCAGACACGACAGAGACCCTTTATAGCAGCCGTGTGAAAGTTATTTTTGCTTTGTTCTTTATCTTATCTGTCAACTTTTATCGTCTTTTTCTAACATGCCGGACAAGTTCTTCGGAAGAACAGTAAGAGGGCTGCAGGCCATTCTCATGACTTCATCAGACGAGTTATCAGAGCAGTCTATTATCTGTACGTCGTCCAGGTCAATACTCCAGACACTCTACCTTGAAACAACCACAACCACACATCGGTTAAAGGACGAACCTGACTTTTTTGTATAACGATGCAATGTAAATTCCAAGCAGTTTTATCTATTAAAAGATTCAGGAGAGCCACTTAAGATTGTTACTGTGCTACAGGTATCCATGAACTTGAATTTATAATATTTGTGCATTTTTCACTGAGCATAGTATAATAGATGTATAGAAACCTCACATTTTGTTAAAATCCAGCCTGTTCGGAACTGTCATCAATCAATCAATCACTTAACTGACAGCTATATTAACTGGTCAGTCCATTATGGAAATATATAGACCAATATCTGAATAGTACAGACAATCAGTAGATCAACTAACTCCTTTAAGCACCAAATGTTATTCGATACTTTAACAGTTTGGGAATAAAAACCTAAAATTTTCACAGCGCTTGAGGCTCTTTTATGTTCCACAGTACTAGGAACATTTCTAACACAAATTAGCGTGCTTCCTCAACTCATAGCAACAAAACACAACAAAACAAAGCGAACAAAACAATGCATACTAGAGATTGTTTTGGTGTTTTCCGCGCCGCTCAAAACAGCGGCGATGAAAACGAACTTTCTTCTCAAAACATCCTCGTTTTGGAGTTTCTTGCCCTTCTGGTATTATTGTGCTCGCTTTCCTCCGACGAAGACGAAAATGGCCGTGTACATGTACCACAAGGCGTCCAAGGTCAGTGGTTTACTCCGGCACTCCGGTTTCCTCCACCCGTATAAAACTGACAGCCATCATATAAATAAAAATATTTTGAGCGCCAATCAAAAAAGTAAATACATATTACAAGGCCTACTGAAGTATGATTAAATGTATGCTTGTACAACGCGTGAAATAACTTTCTTCAAACGTCCTAACTTTCCCAGCATAGATTGACGATATATAACTCCTATGGTTCTTTTTTCAATCGAAGCGCACAAATTTTAAATTTACACTTGCACTTCAATGCTCACCTTTTTGCACCAAGGGTTCTGGTAAATGTAAACTCTTTACACAAATCGCTTATTAATTGTTGACACATTTTCCTCACGCAAATTTTGTCAAAGGATCATCATGCTTGGTCTTACGGAGAACATGTATACGCAAACACTGCAGACGAATCGCGCCGATTATATGCATACAGGTTTTGTGCCAGTACACCATTGTCATCTGAAGGGTGTTTTGTAGCACCCAGTATTCCGGTTCTATATCGTACTGTTTGCACCGCGGAAGCTGGATTCGAGCCATGAATACGTGAGCCATATACGGATAGTAACTGTGGTGCATGTTGCGGGTCTGTCTGCGACCCTTTGATTAGCGTTTAATTACTCAAGCATACCGGCCATCCAGCATTTATGCCCGTATCAAAAGCGACAGTGCTGTGACCGTGCATGTAGTACAAGTACGTATTACTTCACACTACCATGAGGTACTAAAGAATCATGAATGAATAGGCCTACAGGGAATAGCACTGGACAACCTATGCTCTTCCCTGGGTCAAGTGTTATATAAATATACTTTTTGAGTCTTGAGTGGTATGCAATTCTATGTATACACGGAAAAGTGGAGGTACTAAAATTATCACCTTGCGAAATAAAAATAAGTTTATAAAATGAATCTCTACACTGTAGGCTGTGAGTTCGTCCAGCTCATGCTGGCTTCCTCACCGGCCATACGTGGGAAGATCTGCCAGCAACCTGCTCTGTCCGATTTCCACCGGGCTCTGTCCGGTTTCCTCCCATCATAATGCTGGTCGACATAGTATAAGTGAAATATTCTTGAATACAGCGTAAAACATCAATACATAAATAAATCTACACTGTAGAGATGTATGCACCAGTAATCCTGTATATGTCCGGTATATATACAATTGATTTATTTATTTATTTGATTGGTGTTTTACGCCGTACTCAAGAATATTTCACTTATACGACGGCGGCCAGCATTATGGTGGGTAGAAATCGGGCACAGCCCGGGGGAAACCCATGACCATCCGCAGCTTGCTGACAAACCTTCCCACGTACGGCCGGAGAGGAAGCCAGCATGAGCTGGACTTGAACTCACAGTGAGAGGCTCCTGGGTCATTACGCTGCGCTAGCGCGCTAACCGACTGAGCCACGGAGGCCCCTATACAATTGAGGAAATGAAAAAATCTGTGTAATATAGAATTAGATCTACAGTACAACTCATTATTAAAATGCTATTTTCAAAGTGTTTACCTTGCCCTTAAGCTCAGGCCAGGACTGTCCTTCGGATAGTTGTTCAGACATGTTCGTCGGTATATAGTAAGCCGGTGCGGAGATGCTGCTCGTTGAGATCGCGGTACACGACTGAACGGCGAGATCAGAGTACTTCCTTACTAACGCGGCCGAACCCTTCAACTGAGCGGAGACAGACCCGGTTTATCTAGCTTCACGTGAAAAGCCACGCTATCAAAGTGCCTCATCAACCTACATTCGGAACATTCCAGTCGTAGCACGCCATCTGGCGGAAAAAGTGAATGGGCCGAAGCGGGGATTTTCCGATTATGTGGCCGCTATTGTGGCTACACCTACTGTAAGCTAATCTCCTGACAGGGATGACGAGATTGACACAAATGAGCAGATTGCAACGCGTGCGAAGTGAAGACGAAAAGAGCTGAGCGCCACTGTATGTTCAGTTAGACGTTGTCCGTGCCAACCTTCTAGGTCAAACCCCCATGGAACATGAAGTTTTTACCGGAGTTGTTTTAAAGTATCCACTTAACCTTACCCAAAATGAGATTTTTCCAGCCTCAAGAAAAGTCTGTTGAACAACAATAATATTTCCACTCTGGTAGGTTCGACATTTGAAAGAAATATTATCCCTGTTTATAATGGAATTTAACCATGCAGCTAGGCCGAAAGTCATTTACGACCAATGCAATTAATATAAAAGAAAGTAGGAGATACATGCGTCCTCCCTATCAATCAGACAGGATGACCCAGCAGCCTATCGCTAATGCGATCGCTGTGAGTTCAAATCCAGCTCATGCTCTCCTCTTCTCCTGTCGTATGTAGGAATTAAGGTTTTCCAGCAACCCTCAGATGGTCGTGCCTCCCACCCTGTCCGGTTTCCTCCCATCATAATACTGGCTCCAGTCGTAGGCCTATAAGTGAGCCTCCGTGGCTCAGTCGATTAGCGCGCTATCGCAGCTTAATGACCCAGGAGTCTCTCACCTATGCGGTCGCCGTGAGTTTAAGTCCAGCTCATGCTGGCTTCCTCTCCGGCCGTATTCCCCTGGGCTCTGCCCGGTTTCATCCCACCATAATGCTGGCCGCCGTCGTATAAATGAAACCAATCAAATAAAATCAAATCCTGTAAATGAAATGTTCTGGGGTACGGTGTAAATCTCCAATCAAATAAATCAACCAGGCAGGTGTCAACTCAATTTAATCAAAATGGCCGATGCTTGTTGGGGGAGTTCAATATTTACAACAACTCCGTCACAGGGCCACTCCAGGTAAGTCGTATATTCATAACGTGACTAATCGTCTAGGCATTTTAATACCTGCACGCCCGCATAAAAGTGATTTACACGTCTGCAGATAAGTGTTTCGAGCTTTCCCGCGGAAATTTCGAGACGTGTAGCCTAGTTGAAGTATACGGTATACAGTCTGCCGATATTATACACGCACAAGTACACGTGTTGCCTGGAGCATTAGACATGACCGTGGGAAGAGAACGGTGTGTCTCTCACTCTAGTCACGCAATAGCATCTTGATCCCATCTTGCATCAGTTGCATTGTGATCATGAGTCAAGTTACGGTACAGACTTGTGCATCTGCATCAGGTATTGCTCGAATAATGTATATAGACTTCTCCTTGCTTTGGGCATCTCGTAAAATGCGCCTGGAGTCACTTTCCTGACAACATACAATGGAATTACATGTCACCACGATAGCTGCGTTTCATGGAGTCACCACGATAGCTGCGTTTCACAGTCACAAGGATAAATATACGTTTCAGGGAGTATTGCGACATCTTTGTACCTTACACGGTGCCATGCATCATATTATTATGGTTGGTAGAGTATAGCAGCTTATATTGTTTAAGAAATAAAACACAATTTGCCATGCTCAAATCACCTAGATAATGCACAGTAGACGGGAGCTGTCCACTGTTTGAGAACGAGGAGCCTCAGGCTTCCCGAGTTTTATTTCTATTCTAACATACCATTATGAAGTAATGGGGCCATTAGGGGGAAATATAATATCGACAACAACCGCTCTCACCTTTTTGTTAATATGTAACGGTCTAGGGTGTGTTGTCATGATTTTGGGCAAGCCCATGCCAATGGAATGGGTAGGAAATAAATCACCCAATCGGAGCGAAGCATATCACAGTGATTGACCAATAAAGGCACATTTCCCGCCAGCACCTCCCCATGTCAGTTCGAGCACTGAATTCGAACATAACAGTTTTGAAACGGCAGGGGAATGGTGATTTTAAAGAATCGAAGTCAAGCTAATAAAAAACTGTCAAAAGTGAACGATTTATTTCGTGGAGACACCTTGATTTCGTGGATTTAATTGAAGCTGAAATGGAAGGTGCTTCCTGACATGGTAGCGTTGCCGAGAATTTGATGACCATGTGGAGCTGATTCCTGCAGACGTTCGGGGAGGATGTTGTAAAAACGCATCGTTGCCTATGTCGCGCTTATCCAGATATAGTACCTAGAATGCTTGTTGTTTGATGACACCTCTTTATATCTCATACACGGGATATTGGCCACATGATGTCAGTAATGGTAACTATTTCACCTTTAAACTTAACTGCCTGATGAATTATATGTAAATTCATTTTGCCTTTGCCCTCGGAAAATGTGAGCTGCCAAATCTTGAAGAAAACAGATGTTCTGACAGCACAACCCAACCCCTCTATTTTAATAGCGAATGAAACCGTCCCGGCGTCCAAGACGAGGACGCCATCTGCGATATATTATCAGTTTGACCACACTTAGCTCACCATTAAAACACCAATCAAATAAATAAATAAATAAACCCTGCATTGTTACAAATTTTACAGTGATTTGTGCGTCTGCATCATATATTATGCTTGCCAATAAGTGGTAGTCTATATTGACAAGTCCAGCCTCTGCATAGCTGTGATAGCATGTAGCAATTGCAGACTTTACCCCGCCTTGTGCATCCGCATCATTAGTTGTCTTGCACATACACACTGTGATCAGCGTGTAGAAGTTCCAGGTATCTTCATCGTTAGTTGACTTGCACATACGCACTGTGACCAGCGTGTAGAAGTTAGTCTTTACGTCTCGCATCTTCATCGTTAGTTGTCTTCCACATACACACTGTGACCAGCGTGTAGAAGTTCCAGGCCTATCGTTTCGCATCTTTATCGTTAGTTGTCTTGTACATACGCACTGTGACCAGCGTGTAGAAGTTCCAGGCTTTACGTCTCGCGTCTTCATCGTTAGTTGTCTTCCATATACGCCCTGTGGCCAGCGTGTAGAAGTTCCAGGCTTTACGCTTCACATCTTCATCGTTAGTTGTTTTGCACATACGCAATGTGGCCAGCGTGTAGAAGTTCCAGGCTTTACGTCTCGCATCTTCATCGTTAGTTGTTTTGCACATACGCACTGTGATCAGCGTGTAGAAGTTCCAGGCTTTACGCCTCGCATCTTCATCGTTATTTGTCTTGAACATACGCACTGTGGCCAGCGTGTAGAAGTTACAGGCTTTACGTCTCGCATCTTCATCGTTACGATCAACGTGTTGTAGTGACATACTTTTCAGCGCTGCATACCAATATCCGGAGATCGGCACAGTAGGTAAAGGGTTTATAGTCGGTTTTGCTACTACATGTTTGCAGTAGAAATAGGCTTCACCCCATCTTGTGCCTACAAGCCTACTGTGATCAACATGCAGTTACAAACATTATAGACGCTCTGGCAGACAGATGCAAGCAGTAGTCACATGTTTGACAGCCTTCTGCATGCACATGCGTGTAAAGTAGTTACAGGCTTTGTAGCGTCTTATGAAGTGATTACCGTTTAGTAGTTATAGAATATACAGCATCTTTCGCTAATTAACTTGCTGCTATCAACATGCAGTAGTTACAGGCTTTAAGGCTTGCACGTACATTATTATGACAGGGTTTACACCGGTGGTTAGAGAGCTAGCGCGCCATAGTGATTCAGTAGATTATCATTGCAGGAAGTAGCTTGACAGCGCCAACAAGCTGGGGTAATCATCATGCAGTAGCCTTATAGCGCCGACAAGCTGGGGCCATCATCATGCAGTAGCTTTACAGCGCTTACAAGCTGGGGTCATCATCATGCAGTAGCTTTACAGCGCTTACAAGCTGGGGTCATCATCATGCGGGGTAAAGTCTGCAATTGCTACATGCTATCACAGCTATGCTATTTACAGCGCTTACAAGCTGGGGTCATCATTATGCAGTAGCTTTACAGCGTCAACAAGCTGGGGCCATCATCATGCAGTAGCTTTACAGCGCTTACAAGCTGGGGCCATCATCATGCAGTAGCATTACAGCGTCAGAAAGCTCGGATCGTCATCATGCAATAGTTTACATCGCCAACAAGCTGGGGTCATCAACAAGCATTAGTCTTACAGCACCATCAAGCTGGGGTCTTTATCATGCACTAACCTTACAGGGCCAACGAAGGGAGGTCGTCATCATACAGTAGCCTTACAGCCTCAACAAGTTGGGGCCATCATCATGCAGTAGCCTTACAGTGTCGACAAGCTGGTGTCATCATCATGCAGGAGCCTTACAGCCTCAACAAGCTGGGATCATCATCATGCAGCAGCCTTACAGCGTCAAAAAGTTGTCGTATTCCATATGCAGTAGCTTTACAGCCTCAACAAGCTGAAGCCATCGTCATGCAGTAGCCTTACTGCATCAGCCAGCTGGGGTCATCATCATGCAGTAGCTTTACAGCGTCCAACTTCATCAATTAACACACTATGGTTTGCATGTAGTAGCTGCAGGGTTTACGGCAATTGCACCTTCACACTGTTGCCAGCATGCAGCAGTTGCAGGCTATACGGTATCTTGCACATAAACATTCTTGTCAGCATGCAGGAGTTGCAGGCTTTACGGTGTCTTGCACCTACACACTGTACTCAGCATGGAGGAGTTACAAGCTTTACATTATCTTGCACCTTTACACTGTTGCCAGCATGCAGCAGTTGCAGGCTTTACGGTATCTTGCACATAAACATTCTTGTCAGCATGCAGGAGTTGCAGGCTTTACGGTGTCTTGCACCTACACACTGTACTCAGCATGGAGGAGTTACAAGCTTTACATTATCTTGCACCTTTACACTGTTGCCAGCATGCAGCAGTTGCAGGCTTTACGGTATCTTGCACCTATACACCGTGGTCAGTGTGCGGTAGTTGAAGGCTATACGGTATTATGAACCTACACACTGTTGTCAGCATGCAGTAATTTGCAGGCTTCACGGTATCTTGCACCTACACACTATAGTCCGTATGTAGGAGTTTTACGGTATCTTGTACATTCACACCGTTTAAGCATGCAGCAGTTACAGGTTTTACGGTATCTTACACCTACACAGTATAGTCAGTATGTAGGAGTTGCAAGCTTTACGGTATCTTGCACCTACACACCGTGGTCAGTGTGCAGTAGTTGAAGGCTATACGGTATTATGCACATACTCACTGTTGTCAGCATGCAGGAATTGCAGGCTTTACGGTATCTTGCACCTTCACACTATAGTCCGTATGTAGGAGTTGCAAGCTTTACGGTATCTTGCACCTATATGCGACGGTTAGTTGTGAACGCATTTATTGACTTATTCACAATCAGTCAAGCTTACATTACACAGCGCACGTGCTCTGTATTCGTACTTATGTATAGTAGATGGTTTCCCTATATAGTCCACCGCACTTGTACCAAAAAGTATCATACTTTATTATTTTAATGAGATTTCACCGAATAATATTTGGAACAAAATGACAGAATTGCACAAATGGCCGGTGTGTGTGGAGGTAGCCGTCATGAAAACTTTATCTCATCAAACACGTTGCTATCAGATTGTGCGGCCTTTACCCATTCAACACATGAAGTGACCTATGATAGGACAGAACTACTGCATGAGGCATCATTTTGAGATCGTTTACATCGATTCAGTTACGTGCAGCCGAAGGGCCATTTTACAATGTGTTGTGGGGCAAGTCGCTATCATTTACGGACAACCACTGTCAGCTGATTTACAACCGGTGTAATATTCAACAACGGTATCACAAATTATGTCAGACAGTAGCATACGGTCAGCCTAAAAACCACATTCATCTCCTTTGTCCTTCATTTTAGCGTTTATTCAGCAGTTTCTAAATAACAAATATCAGTCAGTGCAAAAATCATTAGGGATGCCGAAGGTTTATGGTAATTAGAAAAACGGCATCTCGACGGACAACGACTAAAATTAATTAAATCTTTGCATCATTTTTTTTCCTCAGAATTTATTACAATTGAAGAATTTAAATTTTCCTCCTTTGTCTTTCTCGCATACATGGGATGTTTTTTTTTCATTTTCCCTTTATAAAATACAGTAAAATTATAGAAACGCCGTGTTCAAGCCGATGTGCTTTCTCTGACGTCCGCGACAACTAGGTCAGAACTGCTTTCATCTTTGAAGCCACCGCTACAAAATTAAAGCATAAAATCCAGCAATAGTCAAATGCCAAGATCAGCCTCAGTGGCGCTTAGATTTATTTCAATTTGTTTTAGCGTAGAGCATGTATCTAGTTGTACAACAATCCTACTGTAATTTTGTAAACATTTAGCAACGGTTAAATCACCAACTTAACCGCTTCGGAGGCTACGACCTGAACCGGGAATACCCGGCCGTACATCTGGAGCTTGGCTATTTAAACAATGTCGCTGGAGTTCCCTGTGAATGATGTAGTAGGCCTAGACCTAATGTATCAACAGTTCAAGCAGTGGAAGAAATTTTCCGGTATGTCCAATTTCCGAGAAAACTATATTTATCAGTTGGGCCTTTATCGCCGAAGTTCACAACAACTTAGACTATTATATGGAAAATACCTTCGACGTTAGAGAGCTACAGTAAACATGGCGTAACATTGCTCTTCATAATGGAGACGTGTTGAAGTTGTGTGAAGACGAAGGTTCACTAAACTTTTACTTGGTTGAAAACAATTTAAAAAAAATTGTTGCCCGTTTGATACTTTGAGCCGTAGTCTTTCAGTGGACATAAACATTAGTCAGGTGCTGTCTTTCACTTTAACAACAGTTAAGCTGTTGACAATTTTAATCGAGAATTCCGCCATATTTCAAACTCGAACCTAAGGCATCGTACGTGCTGGTTTGAAAGATAAACTACTGACAACGAAATCCAGTCACTAGAGTACTTTGACTCTGAGGGTCAAAAGAAAAACAAACAAACAAAAAAAGAGAAAACAAACAAAACAAAATAAAATCCTGTCACTAGAGTTCTTTGACTCTGAGGGCCAAAAGAAAAACAAACAAACAAAAAAAAAAGAGAAAACAAAACAAAACAAAACAAAAAAAAAACAAACAAACAAAAAACAAGACATTCACAGAACACCGGTAGCTCGCCTGATTGAGCGGTTCGTAAAACTGTACAATGTTTAAGGTCAGGTGAGATACGTTCAAATTCTGACCTCTAAACCAAAATAAAGTAGAATAACATCGTTACACACAAGTCAGACGTTATTCACAGTTATTCACAGATATCATCCATGTGAAATATAGACCTTTGAGTACAACATCACTATAATGAAACGTGTCTAAGAGCTTGCCCATTTAGATGTATGCACGAACAGCATTATTACGTTGGATAAGGGTAACTATGTAAATAAAAATAATAATCAGACTGTCGTTATTATTGAGCATGTAGATGTTTACATGACATAAAAAATATACACAAACTTCTGGGAAATTGGTGCTTTAAAATACTTTAGAAAGGAATTCCATGGACAAAATCCGTGAAGGGCCTACATGAATATACAATATTGCACTGAACCAGAGTAATTATGAAACCCATTATAATTAAACGTGTAATTAAAGCATGCACAAGTTTAGACGATAGGGAAGACGTATGTTATGTACCCTGAAAATAGGATCAATACTTCAGGAAGAGTTGCACGGACAAAATCTGAAAACATGGAAAGCACCATTAGGGAAAGTCCTGAATGGGTTAGTTATGAAAACAATTGTCTGATTGCCATCACACTTAAGCGTGCACACGTTCAGATGATGGGCAAAATATATGGTTGGTTCATTGAAATCAGCGCAGTAGTTTGAGAGCAGATGCATGGACAAAATGGTGTCTACTTGACAGACAGGATGGTTCCAGTGTACCACCTCCCCAAACCGCACCCCCAACCCAAACTTTTTTTGAGGAGGAATTTAAATATTTTTAAAAACTCAATTGCTTCAAATCCATGTATGAGAGCTCAATATACAGGAGCTAAAATACGTTTAACTTTCTATCCAAGTATCTACATTTACACACCATACAAGTCAGGTTATACGTTCAAATTCTGACCTCTAAACTAAAATACAGCAGAGTAACGTCGTCATACATATGTCAGATATTATTCATGTGGAATATAGAACTGTGAGTACAAGATCACAATTGTGAATCGTGTCTTGAGCTGGCCATACAGATGTACACATGATAAGCATTATCACTTCATGTACCTGAATGGGGGTAACTATGAAAAGAAAAATTATAGTCATCATTATTAAGCATGTAGACGCTTAGATGATAATAAAGATATACACAAATTTCAGGAAAATTGGGGGTATACATTAGCAGGAGTGGCAAAATCTGTGTACATGAAAATCCTCGGTACCTTAACGATAATTTAAAATTAATCACGCACAGGTTCAGATGACAGAAAGATGTATGCTATGTTTCATGGCAATGGATTCAGTACTTTAGGAAGAGTTGCAGAGACAAAATCTGAATACATGGAAAAGCACAATTTCGCGAAAAGTCCTAAATGAAGGTAATTATGAAAATAATTACTCAATTGCCAATAAACTTAAGCAAGCAAAAGTTCAGATGATAGGCAAGATGTGTGATAAGTTTCAACAAAATGAAGGCAGCATAGTTTGGGAGGAGATGCATGGATGAAATCGGAAGGGTGGGGGGGGGGGGGGGATTTCCCCCCTCCCTAATTTCATTGAGGGAGAAATATATGCTTCCATAGGTGCCTTTTATACAAAAAAGCTTATCCACTCATTCGAGTACATACATTTACATAGCATGCAAGGGAGCTAGGGAAAAGCTTAACTTTCAATCCATGTATGAGAACCCAATATATAGGAGCTAAGAAAAAGAGCTTAACCTTTCATCCGGATATATACATGTACATTTACACACCATACCTTTGATTAGGGAGCTATAAAAAGGTTAACCTTCAATCAGTGTATGGGAACCCATTATACAGGAGCTAAAAAAAGTTTAACCTTCCATCCCGATATGTACTTTTACACATCACAGGAAGCTAAAAAAGCTAAACTTCCAGTCCATGTTCGAGAGCCCATTAGACAGAAGCTGAAAAAAGGCTTAACCGGACACCGACGCCGACACTTTTTCCAGCTCTCACAATACCTCTCCTTACTTCGTACAGGCGAGTTAAAAAGTAAAAACCCATTAAATTTCCAACGAAAAGTCGCGTTTTAGCAGCCAGAACGTACTCCTAAAACATGGCGATTCAAAAGATTAAACGGTTGGATTACTGTTAAAAGATGGCTTACCGATGAAGACTATTACACTCATTCCCGGGTGGCTTAGGGAATCAGCATGTACCAAATGTAAGGACAGGTTCAAGTTTTAAAGAACTGTGGTATTTTTCGCGTAGAACAAATAGGCAGCCACCTAGTTGTTTACATAGTAAGAGCCCTGTACGAATGGCCTAACAGTTCTATGGGTTTTGGAAACCTTGCGGTAAATTACTGACGAAGTTCCCCAGGTTACGTACTGTTGCACATCATACTGGTGGAGCACAAGTGTTCACAAATGTTCTTCAACGAACATTAGACTGTGTAAACGGAGCTTTATCTGGACGTAGACTACAAGGGTACATATCGCCGAGTGGAGTTGTTAGGTTTATCTGTTTGACGGCTGAATAATGCCGTATTCAAAAATTGCTCATTTATACGACGGCTTTATGGTTGAAACCCTCAATCTTCCACGTATACATGGCAAAACTCCTGACCTTCCGAAACCCATCTAGTGAGAGCTGGGTTCGAGCCTGCAAACCCATTGATGAGGGGTCGATCATCTGTGGCAATGACAACTCTATAAGCGACCCAGTGGAGAGGTGGGGCATTGAGGGAGGGGGGGGGGGTACCGTATTTGTACAAGATCGGAACTCTCTCTAATAACGTGCGCTGGATTTACATTCGACTTCAGAGACATTCACACCCCAGGGGTAAGAAATGTCTATAATCCGGTCACATTTTAGCAGAGTAATATATGTGACGTAACAATTACTGCCAAGCGTAACAATTTTTTTGCTTCTGTCCCTATTATATTTAGAACACGTTATTGACGTTGCCCTTATTTATTGTTCTATTTATGGTTTATTAATAATGACCATGGAGACACACAGGAAGTGTAGGGAGTCGCCCATGCGCTGTACGCATATCCACACTTTGTCCGGAAGTGGAAATCACATCATGAGGTGCCGCAAATGCCTATCCTTTCGTGTAAAGATTCTGAACTCCGATTCCACAAATCGATTACCCATTACAAATGATCACACAAAACTGTAGTCGGGATCTCACGTCACTTCCACAATTTTTATTTATTTATTTGATTGGTGTTTTACGCCGCACTCATGAATATTTCACTTTTACGACGGCGACCAGCATTATGGTGGGAGGAAACCGGGGGAAACCCACGGCCATCCGTAGGTTGCTGACACACCTCCACAATTTTTAAGCTTATAGGGAGTTTGTAAAGTCGACACCGGCTGTCGGAAGACGATACCACACACATGGATATAGGTTAGCTTATTTTAGATATGACTGCCCAGGCAGCTATATCCCATTACGCTTCTCAGAGGGGAAGTCAGCTAATCACACTGACAACTCTCTAGGACTGTCAGACTGTCAGAAGTAATGTAACCGGTCTAACCAGTGTAAGGCAAAATAACAAGACAACAAATCACTAAAACTTCGCACGTACATTTATTTTATATACACAGTCTATGGTTCGGGAGTCCGCTGTCTTTTACACGAGTCGTTAGGAGTAATACTCTCGACTTTTATGAATGGAAACTACTCTTTGTTACAAGCTAAGTATTTGGTATATGTAGCGCCAGCGTTGTAGTACAGTCAGCATTTCCTACAGGATAGAAGTACCAACACTTCCTACAGGATAGTAGTGCCAGCATTTCCCAGAGGGTAGTACTACCAGCATTTGCTACAGAATAGAAGTACCAACACTTCCTACAGGATAGTAGCGCCAGCATTTCCTACAGGGTAGTTGTGCCAGCATTTCCTACAGGGTAGTAGTGCCAGCATTTCCTACAGGATAGAAGTACCAACACTTCCTACAGGGTAGTAGTGCCAGCATTTCCTACAGGGTAGAAGTACCACCACTTCCTACAGGATAGTAGCGCCAGCATTTTCTACAGGGTAGTAGTGCCAGCATTTCCTACAGGGTAGTAGTGCAAGCATTTCCTACAGGGTAGTAGTGCCAGCATTTCCTACAGGGTAGTAGTGCCAGCATTTCCTACAGGATAGTAGCACCAGCATTTCCTACAGGGTAGTAGTGCCAGCATTTCCTACAGGATAGTAGCGCCAGCATTTCCTACAGGGTAGTAGCGCCAGCATTTCCTACAGGGTAGTAGTGCCAGCATTTCCTACAGGGTAGTAGTGCCAGCATTTCCTACAGGGTAGTAGCGCCAGCATTTCTTACAGGGTAGTAGTGCCAGCATCTCCTACAGGATAGCAGAGCCAGGATTTCCTAAAGGGTAGTACAACCAACAGTAGCAAACTAGCATTTCGTAAAGAAAAAAAAAACAGGATTTCCCACATAGCAGTCCGGATTTCCTACAGTGTAACAACGCCAGCACTTCCAATAGAGTGACAAAACTAGCATTTCCTACGGAGCAGCAGTTTAGCATTTCATACACTTGTAACAAAGCTAGCACTTCATACATTTGTAACCAAGCCAGCATTTCCGTCAGAGTAGCAATGGCAACATTTCCTACAGATCACATAGTGACAAAACCAGTATTTCTCACAAAGTAACAAAATCCCCATTTCCCCCCGGAGTATCAAAGTCAGCCCCAGCCCCCAGCCCCACTAACACTTCCGGAGTAGCAAAGCCAGCATCCCCCTCGGAGTACGAACACCAGCATTATCCCCACAGAGTAGCGAAACCATCATTCCTCACATAGTAAGAAAACCAGTATTTCTCAGTGGGTAACAAAATCAGTATGTCCCCTGAGATCCCAATGCCGTTTTAAGTTAGTTATAAAATTGCTGGACGCGGCAAGGCTTTCTCCGTGCAATAGAACTACTAACCGTGCATGCAGGTTTGCCTTTTAGCAAGATTATGCATAACAAAGGTGCATATGTCAATTTCAGCTTCACATCTATACAGTCGCATTCTTTATTCAAATTTATTCACCCTACACATGAGATGGACAATAAATAGTAATAATTTTTTCGGAAATATACATTTTGTACACGAATATAGACATACGCAATACGTTCAGCTTTCTTACATCTTCTCCATTCACTCAAGATGCTGTGACGTAAACCAATCAGCATGGAACATTAACCATGACACGGGCTGGACTTCATCAGCTGTATGGAAATCCACAAGCAAACAACCAATCCCATGCACAAAACTCCACCTCCAATCAGGTGACTTTAACAAGTAAAACATGATAAACAGAAGTTTTCGTCAAAGTATGTTTCCAAATGTAAAAAGTCAACGGAAACATGGATATTTTTTTATATAATCTGGCAATATATGAATACAATGAAGAATATATTCATTAATACCATTCTAAAAGCGAAGAGAAAGCGAAATTTTTGATTCGTCCGAATTTTCTAGAAGAATATTGACTGATCAGAGATTGCCTACGGGGATAATACTGCCTGGACTCACAAGGAGCTGTACAAGGCAGACATGCACACAGTGTAAGGCTCAGATCAATCTTCCAGAAAAAAATAACTTACGAGAAACGCTTGATGTCTTTATGCTGTCAGAGAATAAATATCGTGACTGCGAAAAGCTCGTGTGAACTGAACCCAATCATTACGCGTCCAAACATATTTTACAGCATTAAAGGGAATTTAAGTAAACCAATACGCATTTCAAACACCCACATGCCTCCAGCTGGACAACCATGCACACTGTAGACATCCGAATACCTCCAACAGGACAATTAAATGTATTGTAGACATCCTGACACCTCCGGCAGGCCAGCCAACCGCATTGTAGACATCCTAAAACCTCCAGCAGGTCAACCAAACGCATTGTAGACATTCTAACACCTAAGCAGGACAACCAAACGCACTGCAGACATACTAACACCTCCAGCAGGACAACCAAACGCATTGTAAGCATCCTGACACCTCTAAGGGGACAAGCATACACATTAAAATACAAGCACACGATTGTCAATTTAATCACGGTTTGTTGATCGTGGATGAATAGCTGTACCCAATAAAACATTCTAAAAACTTTGCCACATACATCTGCAGGTTGATTGCCGCGTGCAATTAAATTCCTGTTTCCCAACACAATCATGTAACTAAAGGCCGCCTAGGCAAAAACAAAGCACCGGGTGAGAGATCTATAGATCACGTGACCAGAATACCAGCAGTCTCTCATGCATATAAATTATTGCTCATTCAATATTCGTCTCCGTGTCAAAAAACATGACACTGTCAGTAACTTCCTCGATTTCAGGCACTTTTAAAATTGTCTATAAACAGGGTAGGCATTAAGAGGACAAATTTATAAAGTTCAAATAGAAATTTAACTAAAAGATGTGACTACAATTAAGAGCAATGAGGACATGTACTATATATATTTTTAAGATTTTTTTCTAAAATTACCGCTACACTGCATATACAAATAAGTCAGGTGCACATAGTGCACATTATAACATACCATGTGGTATTTTTAGAGATACATATCTTTAACATATTTACAAAATTCACAATTATATCACCTCAGAAAATAGACGCCAGGAAACAAAAGAAAACAAGAAAAGCCGACCGATAACATTAAGTAAAGATTTAGAATCAAACAAAGCCACTAGTTTTCATGTATTTGTAAATTCTGATAAAGGCAAGTGTAGCTTTGGACATTATATGCCGTATTTTATGTAATGTTCAACGGCGCTGGCTACTCTGGATAAACTTCCTCTGTGCAAATCATCATTCACTCGGTCCATATGTACCTCATGCAGTAAGGGAGGTTTCAGAGACGCACCATCACGCCACGTACACAGTTTTACGGTCATCACAAAGTCAGCAAGGCGTTTCATGACCACTGTAGCGGTGAGCTAACGCTTCGTCCATCGGAGTGCTGGACACAATAGGTACCACCTCCATTTTGAAGGATTCGACGTACTGTTGTGCAGGGTAATGTCGACGTCACAACGACACAGAATATCGACTCCCCTATTATTATGATTAACGACATCATCTTCAATGTACAAAGTGCAAATGTTCAATTTGTCTGCTCAATGCACTGCACGTCATTTCTCCGGCAACGTCAATTGACCTCGGCCATTTCCGAGAAGCCGTCCAACAAGTGACGACATCTTCCAACAGGTTTAACCAGCTCGCAGATTGGGGAAATTAAAGTCACCACAACTTAAACACACATCCGCTGTTATCTTCCCGGATAAACATGCCGCTTGCTTTTTTAATTCTTATTGTGCTTTTTTAATTCGATGTCTTTCAAGATCTGACAACCACCTTATTTTCCACACACATGCACAAGACAAGTCAGTACAATTTTTTTCACAGCCGGCACATGGTGAGTGCCTTACAATTAGGGAGACAACTTGGCAAGCTACGGACTGTGGGAGACTATGTTTTCTTCATCATCTATACGTCTGTAAATGATGCGTTAGGAACTGAGGACATTGCCGCCGTTTGGTTCCGTTGGAGAGCCTTCAGCCCTCAGAAAGGAGCGCTTCACGTCCAAAACTTGTAACCAAATGGTCGTGTAACACGTGATGTAGATCACGAGCAATGTCACAAATGAAAATAATATCGTTTTGTTTTTGAGAATCCGATGAGTGGAATATCCAGCCCCATTACTACGAACCTGGAAGAAGACCGCGGCCAGTATGACCAAGGTTAGGAAGAGCAGCACCCAGCCATTGCCCTGGGGGATGACCTGAGGGAAGAACAAAACGACCAAATCTGATATTTTGCATCATTCATTAACAGGGCACAATCAAAATACCAAATACCAATCAGTTTCCTAAGCCTTTTTGATAAATCAGTGCGTAGAGCATATGACATGGTTAAAGTGTGACACATGTTCACAAAAGATTTGGAATACATCTGCTTATGTATACTCAAATAACCTTAAAAGGTCTGTTTCAGTCTAAGTTTCTCATCTAATGGCGACTCCAATACAAGCTGTATGGGTCAATGTTCTTTGCAATGGTTGAGTAATAGGTTATTAAGTATCAGCTGGCCTACAAAACACGGTTTATGCCCGAATATCTTTAGGAGGGAAATTAAGGTTCACGAGCATACGGCAATACGTCATTCATTGGAAAAAATATTTGCTTAACGTCTTCCCAAGTAAAAACTCTTGGGGCATTCAGTTTTTCAGCGCAATGGCGTCTTGTTTCCGATCCGGGTTGACAATTGGCATCTTTAATTACACAAGTATTTATTTATTTCATTGGTGTTTTACCACGCACTCAAGAGTATTTTGCTTAAACAATGGCGGCCAACATTATGGTTGGAGGAAGCCGCGCAATGCCCTGGGAAAACCTAGGACCATCCGTAGATTCTCATGTACGGACGGAGAGGAAGCCAACATGAGTTGGGCTTTAACTCACAGCACTGGTGAAAGGTTCCTGGGTCATTGCTCCGCGCTGGTTTGTTAACCCCTTCCGCCACGGAGGCAAAGCACAAATGCAACCCAGCCACAGAGTACACTGTAACATGGAGATTTGTTTCCACACTTTGACCGAACTTGGACCTATTATGAACTTCAAGGTGGCACAGATAATTTATTGTTCAAAACTGAATGCCAACAAATCCCTGGCTGAATAGATTTAGTGTTTCCCATCACTGTAAAGTAAGTCCCTAAGCACCACAAATACTCACGGAGTTTTTGGTTGCCCAACTACCACAGTCCGAGCCCTTGGCTCCAGATCGTGCCGCTTCCGCAATACGGATGTCAATGAGGTCAATCTGGGAGTCGATGAGGACATTTTTAGGGGGCGCTGTGACCTTACTTTCGGTTTCAATTTCTTCTTCCATGAGTTGACTAGCGCTTTTCAGCTTACGGGGTCCCCTGGAGGGGCAATAGTCAGGTCCGCTGATCTGAGCTACACCTAGACCTCGCCTGTCAAGAGAAAACATACACCTGCACAAGGGCACAACCTGGGACGGGTCATTAATAATCAAGTTACTCACTCACAAAAGCTTGATTATAGTTGTCATGATTGGGCATACTTACTCCAGTTACCAAAGTCACCACACGTTTTACTCGTAATGTGGTTAATAAGTACTTAGTTGATGTGCTTAGAATTGAAGGACTGAGATATGTTTTGGATATAAACAACCTCACAGGTACTTGCATAGACCGCATTCTTAAGAGGCTCCTGAGTCTGTGCTAACGCGCTAACCACTAGGCCCCGCAATACATGCAGATTCGAACCTGGGGCTGTTCAAGGGCAAGTGCACTTTGTCATTAGAACTCTAGGCCGCAAGGGCCTTCTTGCTCACTAGATCGCAAATTTCATAGGAATGAATATTGTATTAACGACACCAAAAGGTTAGCTTGATCATAGTCACTCCTACCAAGCCTTTCCGTTGGCCACGCTGTCATAAAAATACCTAACATAAGCGTAGGCTCACCCTAACATACGACAGCGGTGTTCCATCAACCTCCTGCCGGCCTCCTGTACATCCCGCTGATCCTTGTGACTCCATAACCTTTCCGCAGTGGCGGACGCTCGTGGCCTGAAACGACAAACACAAGCGTCAGAACCGTGAAATTCAATGTTTTCGAGACAATGTAAGCCACTGTGCTCTGTTACGCTAAATTAAATGCACGGGAAACAGTAAAATGAAGTATATATCAGATGAAAGACCATTAAACACGGTCACAGAAGATTCGTCCATCTTTTTATCAGACTTTTTCTATCGAGGTAAAATGCATTAAAATATCGGATTCTAGGTTGGTGTGTTAAGATCTAGTGGGTATCAGTGACGTCACATCCGTTTTGCTTGCAGGAAATTTTTTTTTCAAGGTATGTACTTTAAATGCAGAACAAATCTGTGCGACATGTTGCTAAAGCTAGGTAACGCGCAAAGGCACACAAGAAAGCTACAATAGTAGACCAACTTGTTCTGGATCATATGTCATATGCAGCCGTATCCATTTTGTTAGATTCATATTAAGTATTAATATCTAATGATGTGATTACGGGACATATTTCTATTGTCAACTATACATGTTACCAGCATGGATCAGATGTATGCTTACCACAGAGTTGTCATCAAGTTTTCGTTGTCGATGTACTCTGCCCACAACGCGGCTTCTCCGCCTAGGACCAGCCTCTCGTCTATGTAACCTTAACGCAGAATCAGAGTATGTCATGACACATTATCACACATTACGTCACAAGTCAAACTTAATATTCCAAGTAAATAATGCACTGCTGTGGAAACACATACATTAGTCAAGTTAGAATGAATAAATGAATGCTTGCGATTTTACGTTGTAATTACAAATTTTTCAACCAAATATCTTCACTTCTGTTTCTTCTTGTGGCAAGACGATGCCGCCAAAGTGCTTCCTCAACTGAAGTGGCAAGACCTAGTCACATTATACTGACACATTATGTTGAGTGACAAGCGAGGCAGACCGAAGTATCCTTCTTAAAGTCTTTGGTATCACCCGACCCTGTCATCAGTTGAGAGGATTTGAGGAATGAATACAATGTATAGGCCTTAATTACGGTATCACTACTGATAGCCACTACTAACGATAGGAAACTTTTAATTTTCTCCTTGGACGTTTTTCACATTTTTCAGCGGTGCACGTGTGAATGATGTGTAATCCTGGCTGTAAAGTTCTCATTTAGTCCTGTTCATGTCATCTGCTAGACAGTGGAAACATTATTGTATATTTTGTTCCCGTGTAATCAAAACCTTTGTGTATGTTGTTCATACAGACAGGCCAAGACAAAAGAAGATGTACACCCAGGTATAAATTCTAAATAGAAATTAATAATGTACTAGTATATTGACAGGCATAAACCAAGTAAACGTTCGGTAAACGTTCATGTTGTCTTACACTCAGGCTCCTGGCTACAACTGTTAAATGCAGGATGCCAAAGATTTGACCGACAGACCGACAGACCGACAGACCGACAGACAGACGTGTGAAAAGAGTGACAAATGGAGTTTTCTGTCGCAGCTGACTCAGATGCTGTCCAGATAACTATTGTCCACAAATGTTTTGCCTACAGAAACAGAAATCCAAACTTACCACTGGATGAATCTGTCGGGTCACACAGGTAGTATTTGTACCACCTTGACCCGTACTCTATCAGATCAAGGTACCAGCACGTGGAGTAGATCACGTGATGGCCCATGCTCGTCGCCCGTTGGACATCCGGCATCCCTCCCTTCCACACGTGGATCACAACTCTCTCTGGCAGCTGTGTGGGAGTATAAGACATAACAAGTAACAACTGGTTAAAACTTACTCATAACTAGGGTCGTTTGTTTTGGTCATATTATGACGGTGTCTTCTTCTAACAAGCCGGATCCAGTGCTGAAGTGTTTATGGTGCTGCCCCATTAGAACGCCCACCAGTATTGGATTCATTCCTCAGTTTAGGAAACATATCAGAGCCCCGAAAAAACCAATCAGAGCATGGAGGAAACTTATCAGAGCACAGTGGAGAACTATCAGAGCCCAAGGAAACCTCACGGAGCCTCGAGGAAACCTACCAGAGCCCAGAGGAAACCATCTCCTGATTTAAAGCCGCAGTCAAACATGTGAGGTATGACTTTATATAGAATGGTAACACCCTGTCTTTACATTACATTACTTCACATTACTTTACAAAACAGACCTGTAAATAAGCATTTATGTTCCGACCAATGCTTATATCCGTCCCAATAAATTCATTTTCAATATTAACCAAGAATGTTGGTTAATGTCTGTTTTACATGTGTTTTAATTAATTTATTTATTTGATTGGTGTTTTACGCCCTACTCAAGAATATTTCACTTATACGACGGCGGCCAGCATTATGGTGGGAGGAAACCGGGCAGAGCCCGGGGGAAACCCGCGACCATCCGCAGGTTGCTGGCAGACCTTCCCGCGTACGGCCGGAGAGGAAGCCAGCATGAGCTGGACTTGAACTCACAGCGACCGCATTGGTGAGAGACTCCTGGGTCATTATGCTGCGCTAGCGCGCTAACCGACGGAGCCACGGAGGCCCCCTACATGTGTTTTAAAAGTGTCAGTCTGATATATCGCTGACTTATATGAACATACCTTAGAATAAATTGTGAATCTAACATATTCTATAGATGGCTTTCTAATAGACCGAAAGAGGTACAAAACATTACTGGGAAATACCAAAGACATCTTTACAAACAAACCACGAAATACATCAATGTTGTTTGAGTCATGTAAGTGTAAGACAAACATATTGCTATGTGGAGATCTACAGTAGGATGTCGTTATGTACAAAACACATCGTATTGTAACCGCGTTACAAACGGAAGAGCACAGTATACAGAGGATGGGTGTGTGTACAGTGTTGTCACTTTACGTTTATATATACTAACCTGATCGACAGTATCAATGACATCCTGCCAAACAACTGTCCGAACACCGCTGCGTTTTTGGGAAGCTAGGTCCTCGATGATTTTCAGTAATCTGAAAAATAGAACAAAGGCTTGATTAATTGTTCTAGGATTCATGTGGTCCAGTTTTTATTTCCCTGCGTGTTTTCAACAGGAAGCTGGTCACGTGGGCGACGAGATCATAGGCGATTAGCCCACGTGTTATTCTGTATGTACAGGTAAACTCACGAAGTCAGGCCGCAGAAAAGAGATACATATATATGCACACCTTTATTGCTCTACATATTAAACCCTTATCTATCAAAATGCCAGACATACACATACGTGCATAACTCCTCAGTCAGAAGGCAGTAATTGTGAATGCGACTGTAGCATTCTTCAACTATCTTCCACAGTGTGGAGCAGGAGGAGTGTGGCTTAGGGGTGAACAGCTATGAGTAGTAAGGATTAGGGCGAAGAGACCGAGTGAGGAGGAGGAATAAACAGGGGGAGTATGTTTATGATGAGGATGAGAGGTCAGGAGGGGGAGGAACTCTACACGGTGAGGTGAAATGAGAGATGATGATCGTGGGAATGTGGATGAGGGGTGAAGAGGTGAAGAAGGGGTGATAAAGGGGAAACTGTTCATATAAAACTACAGACTCACTTAGTTTCATAATATTCCATCAGTTTTCTGGTGTCGCCGTAGGCACCAATCTTCTCAGAAAATGACAAAATTGATGGATTTGACACCCTGTAACAGAAGCAGAAAATCATGGTACTGACATTACGTCCCTTTAAATGAAATAATGCGTCAAACGGCGTCTTAATTTGATAGAATTGCATGCTACCTATAAATCAAAAGAGAAATCATATCTGTATTTTTCCCACCATCAACTTTCATTAACATTGCTTGAGCTTCTTAACAGTCTAGGTTAGTTATTTTAAACAGCAGAAAAATAACGTGCAACTTGTTAGCCTTGGTTACTGTATGTAGACTTCGGAAAATTCGGCCGAGGCGCAAAAGAACTTAAGCCTTCCATCATAACAAAGAACTAGCAAATAATAATAATAAATAATACATGACCCGAATAAGACTTCGCTCAGACCTCAAACAGCATGCAGAATCTTGACTGATTTATTTATTTGTTTCATTGGTGTTTTACCCCGTACTGTTATTGAGGTTTGTTACACGTATGAAGCAGTACTAATGATAAGTTACCAGCAGGACAAGGGGACCTCGTCTCCTCCCAGGTGGACGTATCTATCCCTGAATACCGTGAGAACCTCCTGAAAAAATGTGCGCAGGAAGTCGTAGGTGTAGTTACTAGCCGGATTGATGGGGCCAAGGTATCCATTGACGGGGTAGGGGCCGGAGTAACACTGGGTGAGGAGGTCTGGGTAGCCTAAACCCCAGGAATATGTGTGTCCCGGCGTGTCAAACTCCGGCACGACCCGGATACCGCGCAATCTCGCGTACTCGATAACGTCCTCGATATCTTTCTTTGTGTAAACCAAGTCGACATCGAAGGCCCCCTGAAAAAATGACAGCCAAAATGGAATTAGGTTTCGATATATTGGTTATTATTTCAAAACTCAGGGTATAATACAGATAAAAGTAAGTGTGGCGGGGTGGGGGTGGGGGTGGGGGTGGGAGGAGTTGCTTAGCCAAGGCAAAAACAAGAAAAAGTTCATCGCCAAAAAATATACTCAAACACTTGTGGTAACGGAACACCGTGAAATAGTCTTAAACCCGTGAAAGGGTGACGCAGGCTTTGTAGTCTGAGATTCCTATCTGTAGGCCTATCCGTTTCAAATCTACCACGTGCCTCGGGATGTCTATGGTAATAGACATATCTATATCTGTACATCTATTGGTAGATGTACCAAGAATAGTACGATAGAAGATAGATTAAGCACAACCACCAACCTTTTTGCTCAGCTTGGGAAACGCTTGGCTTTCAAACGGGAATGACTGATCGTCAACGATGTGCCAATGCATAACATTCAATTTGTTCTGAGCCATGCCTTCCTGTAAACAAAGAATACACGAAAAACATGACATTTCTAATCATGAACTTTAATTATGACAACAAAACCCGATTTGTGGCAAAAACCAGAATCTGAAATTTGAAAAAACATTTAGGGAAAGAACGATAACGTCAAAAACCAACACAAGCTACGGAGAACGCGATACACCAGCGCAAATAATACAGAACGCCATGGCCCAAAACAAATAATACAGAACGCGATGGCCCAACACAAACAATACAGAACGCGATGACCCAACACAAACAATACAGAACGCGATGGCCCAACACAAACAATACAGAACGCATTGGCCCAACACAAATAATACAGAACGCGATGGCCCAACACAAATAATACAGAACGCGATGGCCCAACACAAACAATACAGAACGCAATGGCTCAACACAAACAATACAGAACGCGATGGTCCAACACAAACAATACAGAACGCGATATCCGAACACAAACAATGGAGAACGCGATACCCCAACATAAACAATACAGAACGCGATGGCCCAACACAAACAATACAGAACACGATACCCCAACACATATAATACAGAACGCGATGACCCAACACAAATAATACAGAACGCGATGGCCGAACTTAATAATAGAAGGCGATACTCCAAAACAAGTCATGGAGAATGAGATACGCCAATGGAAGTATTCGAGAATATTCAACACAAGCAACAGAGAAGGCGATACCCCAAAACAACAAATGAAGAGGATGGAATCCCAACACAAGCAACAGAGAATGCGATGCCCCAACACAAATAATACAGAACGCGATACCCCACCACAAATAATACAGAGCGTGATGTCTCAACATAAACAATACAGAACGCGATGACCCAACACAAATAATACAGAACGCCATGGCCCAACATAAACAATACAGAACGCGATGGCCCAACACAAATAATACAAAACGCCATGGCCCAACTCAAATAATAGTGAAGTTGAAAGCACAACGGAAACAATACTGAAGGCTACATCCCAAATCAAATTAATTATTTATTTGGTTGGTTGGGATTGTTTTTCTTTAAACACCACACTCAAGACTTTTCCACTCATACGATAGTGGTCAATCTTATGGTAGGAGCAAACCGGAGTAAACCATCAACCTTTGTCAAGTTACTGACGAACTTTCTCACAGATATGCACACATTATTGGTGGAAAGCAAGTAGTCTTCAAAGAACGTTAGGCTACGTAAACAGTCAATACAAGCAAATAGAATAGACTCACCAATGCATCGTACAGCACCTCTTTAAATATATAATGTCTGGAAGTGTCAATCAGAACCCCGCGATGTGCGAACCGAGGGTAATCGTTGACAAGCACCTCCCGGATGTAAAGCTGGTTAGAAAACAACAGCACATATACATCAGTTCTTTAAAACGGACACCAAAACCATGAAACAGTTCTTGGCTCCGTGGTTGGTGTATTAAGGTTGCTTATAGTATAACGTCAATTCAACATTACCTTGGTCTATTACCTAAGTAATTCGTACCCGCTGTTTCTGCAGCGCCATGCCGAAAACATTAGGCACGACGCCTCAGAAACGTCATGCCGAAAACTTGAGCATGACGCCTCAGAAACACCATGCCGAAAACCGCAGTGATGACGACTCAAAAAATCAAAGTGCACTAACATGGACGTGTACTTGGCCTATTCCATTACCAGAACTCCACGTGAGTGGTAGGACGGTGAGCGGTTGGACTAGGAAGTACAAGTACCATGATTGTCAATTTTGTCAGGATTCAGCCAAATTCCCAACTTGACTGAAACTACTAGCGCTATCCAGATTTCTCTCTAATCCTTCATGAATCAATCGCTCATACATTCCTGTAGCCGGAACTATTGATGACATCTAAGGAGTGATTTAAATGAACCCCAGTTAGCATCGCGTGGCATGTGTCCAGCATAGTAACCAGCGGTCAGATTCACGAAGGCATCACAAGGTTATGTCCAGTTAACCATCATGGTGACGTCTTGCCTACACTTATGGTTGCCATATTAACGTGCACGTGACGCTACCATATGTGATCATTAAACTGTGTAAATCAGTTTTTCGTAGATTTTCTGCTAAATCACGTTGCCTTTTAGCACTATATCACAGACAAAGTCAATTATGAAAAAAAGTTTCCAGAAATTTGATTTACGAATTTTTTTGTTAGAAGGTTTGGAGTAACTCATGTAATATTTTGTTTCCAACACGCTTTGTGTCTGCCATCGTGTCACGCTCAGTTGAAAAGTACGAGACAAGACAAGCAGAACCTACCCGATTGTCTGTCCCTTTGAACACGAGTTGGCTGAAGGTCTCCAGTCCCCTTAGTGCGCCCCACACCTCGTTACTGGCAATGTACATCCGGGACTTTTTGACAACAAGTGTATCTGTCGGCAGAACAAAGGGACTTGAGCATAAATTTGACGAATTACATATTTTACATTTAAAAATGTATGTGTGCAAATTTTTCACCATTTAATTTAGATTCTTCAGATATTTGTTCAAGAAAGGCCTATTCTACGAAACCCAATGGTCAACGGCATATTACACTTTGAGAAAACTTTTCTTTCCAGGGACAAGATTTAATTTAAACTCTGTCTGATGTCAGCTGTCAAAAGAAAGAACTACATGCTAAACATACGCGCGGTTAAGACGTTCACTTGACAAGAAATGTATTAACAAAAATTACATGTTTAGGTTAGAACATAATTATTGTCTAACAAAAGCCACCGAATCACATCAGCAAAAGAATACCCCCAGAGTAGATATCGCGCAATGCACAAGATCCGCACATTCCGCTATCTGCTATTTACTCCTGGTAGCATTTTGGTGCACTTACAGGACTCGTCCATTTTCTCGGAGGGGTACAGCTTCACACACGGCGTTCGAATGCGGACCGACATAATGTTCAAGGCGGAGGCATTGGTGAATGGCGGGCCTGAGTATTTAAAATGCTCAGGTTCGAAGTCCGAACCTTTGGCGTATTCCAGATTGTCATGCATATCTCTGAGGCTGTATTTCAGGATAACAGTTCGATAGCGCTGAACAGCCTTTTCGATGATATCGCAGGTCTTATCACTGATATTGAAAGTAAAGTCCGGCAAGATGCGATATGCTCTTCCTTTACGTTCTTTCATGTACTGCGGTTTTGGCCAGGGAGTGCCAGATGTAGGAACAGACGCTCGACGAATCTTCTGCTCCATGTAAACACTGTCTCCGAACACCAAGGCGAAGTCGTCACCATCCCATCTGACGTCTCCTCGACCTATCGAAGAAGCAGCCTCGTTTTGGTTTTTGAAGTTCTGCTGCTGCTCACCGACCTTTTGATCAAAGCGTCCGACATTTGGATCAACTTGGGCAGGCGGTACAGGATCATTACCTCCCTTCACAAGGTCTCCTCGAGCGCCTGCGCCTTCTCCAAATACCCTGCCACCTCCACCTCCACCTCCACCGCCACCATGGTCCAGATTTTCATTCTTATCTCGCTGTAAGGAGGCATCTTGTGTCTGAGTGTCTGGAAGTTGTTGTTGCGCTTGCTTAGGCTGTTCTGGTGGCTCCTGCTGAAATTGTTTATGTTGCTCTTGCTGACGCTGTTGTTGTGGTTGTTGTGCGATCTGAATGCGATCTGTTGGTCGGTGCTGCTCTTTCTGACGGCTTTTTTCCAGAAAATCTTCCTGAAGTCTGCGCTCCTCTTCAATGCGTTGGTTCAACGCATCCTGCTGTCTTTGTTTTTCAGCCTCTTGTCGCCTTCGCTCCAGTTCTAAATGTTTACGTTGTCGCTCCTGATCTTGTTGGTAACGCTCCTTTTCTAGATCTTCCTCAATTGCATGACGATGAGCGTTCTCCTTCTGTAGTCTTCGTAATTCATCTTGTCCTCGAATTTCGGCAGATTTACCTTGTTTCGGCGGCAGGGCCCGTTGTACATTTTGCAAGTGTAAACCGACACTTGGGCGGGCGGCTGGAATGCCAGCCGCTGCAGGTTTTTGGTCCCTTGCGCTCAGTTGCACATCATTCCTTGTATCTAGGTGCGTATTATTCTGCGCTTCTATTTGTGCATTTTTTTGTAGTCGAGTATCAATATGTACATTATTATTGTAAACTTTCTCCTTGATTCTTACTTCTACCTCTGGTGTATTAGGTTGGTTTATTTTCTTCTCTAAAACTTCTTTCACCTTACTCCTGCCGCCTGGAATTTCTTTGGGAAAAGTCTTTTTAAGGACGGATTTGGGATGCACTTGTTTGCCCTTATACGTTTTCTGATTCTCTGGTCTATTTTGATGGTTATCAGCATCACCTGCCTGAAATACTGGGCCAGGTTGCGTATCCTGGTTGTTTCTACTTTTCACAACAGGTCGATTTTCATTCCGAGATTCCTGATTATTTTGGACATTTTCAAACGCTAACTTTTGCTGATTATCAGTCTGTTCTGCTGGTATTCGTCTGTTTTGCTGATCGCTGACTTTGTTTCCAAATATGCCAAGATTTTGATCTGAAAGAGTTAACAATAAGTTATGAGAATATTACCGGCTCCCTGTTGTCGGCTTCCTAAATAATATATTGTCAAACCTTACCATGTGTGCATTAAAGAAAAACGTTTTACCTGGCTTATATTTATTTTTACCCTGCAAGTTTTAATAAATAAATGTCCTGTGAACCATGTAAAAGTTATTAATTTCATTTGCCCCATTTTAGACACTGCACAAGCTTTTTCGACAGATGAAAACTTTGTTTTTTCATTTCATCTGATGGGTGTTTTACGCCGTACTCAAGAATATTTCACCTATACAGGCAGAGCAGGGGGAAACCCACGATCATCCGCAGGTTGCTATCAGGCCCCGAAAACATTGTATATTTTTGGCTGTCATTTTGCAACAATCGCTATACCTGAACTTACTCATACATTGGTGTTTAATGCCGTATTGGTGGTGAAGTGCAGGAGTGGAAGGAAACCAGAGTGCCCAGAGTAAACATTTGCTGGGTACCTAACAAATCTCCTGGATTCGAACTTGACAGGTCACAGGTCCATCGACAGTAGCGTATCCCACTATAACTGTTTTGCAATGTACATGTAGCACTGATCAACTGGGATGCTGTAATTTTCTGTTTATGGAATGGATAATGATTTTATGGCCCGGCTTTCTCCAAAGCTGCTTGAGAGGACAGCTAATCTCGGATGACAATCTCTATTGACCTCATTTCATCAGGTTTCCAAGTTGCCTATAACGTAGCTCATCCTCGTTAACCATATCACGTTATCTCGCATTGATTCTCCCATGAAGGCACCAATATTGCAAGAATCGTATTCTTTTTGTCACAATCATCTTGAGGTAAAATTCCATACTTAAGACGAAATATGTAGAAAAGTCCAACTGACTTATTTACATGTCTATTCTAGCCGAAAAGGAGCCTCGCCGACTCGTTGATGGCTAAACGCAGGCTAGCTATCAAGGTATATGGCAATGAGGGCAAGACTTCAAAACCAGCTCTCAATGTTTCGAGTTCGACTTAATTTCAGGGGGTTTGTCAGGCACCTGCCGAAGGTCGGTGGTTTACTCCGGTTATTTCGGTTTTTTCCATCCATAAACCTAACCACCGTTATATTGGTGAAAACTTCTTGAGAACAACGTCAATCAGATAAATTCTTCCCGAAAACCAATCTACATTAATCAACGACTCTACTCAACCATGTGGTACCACAGGTGACCTCCACTAACTATTACCAAACCGACTTCGCTGCCTTCCACCCCACACTTTTGACCCATAGAAGACCCCATATTTATCATCTCCTTGACCACGATATGGCTGAAATCTAGTCAATGTGGCATTACAACACACGGCCTACATTGATTCCATCACCATGGCACCTAGACTGACCTTTTCGTCGACCCTGGTCATTTTGCGCCAGAAGTTCGGAAGCTGCCCGGGACCAGACAATGACCATGAGGTACACGGAGGCATGTTCGATTCTCATACTGCTTGTCGCTTACCTAAAACATAGAAAACACACACTTAGATGAAATCCTACTAGACAGCCTTGTCATCGCAATAGGTGGGAGTGTACGTAGTGGAGGTACCTCTAGTAGAGGGTGAAGGCCCCTGTTGATAAAACTTGTTAGGTAAATACACATGTATTAAAAATGAGGAGAACAAATTTAAATGAAATACGCGACATTTGAAACGTCATTCAAGCAGATTCCAAATATAGTTTGCATGATTTTCTTCGCAGTTATTCAAATGAATAAATGAAAAGAAAATGCAGGTTTTAGGGTGGACTGCTTGGTCATGTTAAACACGCTGAATCAGTGACGTCAAAAATTCTATTTTGTTGTTGAGCAAACTCTAACTGTGCTATTTATACATTAAACTCAGATGTAGATAGTGCAAAATACAGACGAAGATGTGGTTTTTGATGTATATTCATATTGAATCTAGAAATACAGCATTTAGAGGATGTCCTGCAACTTAAGGATTCGGTGATGTCAGTGTGCTTCAGCTTGTTCAGTATGTCCTAAAACCAAACAATACAAACACGACATAAGCGGTTTTAATTAATAATACCTTTACCGATAATCGATAAGTGATAGTCGATAGTTGCGTCCGAAAAAGCCAAAGCGAATATAGAGGTCTTACTCCGCATGTATTTTAAGATCGTGAAAAGCATGAACCGTGGTCAGACCATTTATTTATTTATTTATTTGATTGGCGTTTATGCGTACTCAAGAATATTTCATTTAAACGGCGGCATCCAGCATTGAGACTGTAGACAAGGACAGATCCCCGGGGATCGACCATTCGCAGCTTCCTTGTTTTCGGATTGGGGTTCAAGTCAACCGCATCGTTCTGCAATTAAGCACACATGCTTGAAGGTTTGTAAACGTATACAGAAATACACTACATCCTTGTGGCAGAAAACCTAAATGCGCACTGCGGATTGTATTTACTTTCCAGGTTACCTTTCACTCTTCAACTGTGACTGTGGCGCAGTCGCTGGATGTTTCCATGAACACACATGACAATGTTTATACTGGACCTTTTATTCACGTTTTTGTTTTCCAGCCCATGTATTATATATACCGAAAGCCTGCACGGAAATATGAAACGCCACTTTTAAGTATACAAGGTAAGAGCCCTGAACACATGCGCCTGGTTTCTATACAACAGCAACTAACACTGAACGCATTGCGGGACAGAACACCAGTATAATTCATGAAAAGGCCTCTCGATATATTGATACTAACGGTCTCGTGGAAGACGCAATTGGCTTTCAGTACGTCAAAGTTACTAGGCTTGTGGCATATTGGGCCTGTGATAATAGCTTTTGACTTCATTTGCTTCCGCGGAAATCCTGGGTGCTATGGCAACAACAAGTGCAAGAACTCTTCCCAACGCCACACAATGGAGAATATGTGTATACGTATACGGGCAGTGAAAAGGGAGAGAACCCTTACCAATTTCACACAATGGAGAATATGTGTGTACACATATAGAGGCAGTGAACAGGGAGAGCGTCACTTTTGTACAAGAATATGTCTCGGACAGATGTCAAACCGCAGCAATGTCTAACACTTTTTTGCTTTTCCAGATATGTAAGTCACCGACAGAGGTCATGTATGCATCCAAAATCCGGTAAGAATTCACATAGGTATACATTTAGCGCTGTGGCTCATCGCAATGGCCTCATCGTGGTTGATTACACAGCTTATACTGGGATATTGTTGTTGGCCATAAAAAAACATCTTGGTATTGCAACGGGCCATATATAGTCCACGTTTTCATATTGTACTGAGGCTGACCAAATAGACCACATCTTGGTGTTGAAACCTGTCATGCTGAATATAATTTATGCCACAGAGCTGTTTCCGTAAGTCCATCGTTTCAGCTATGCAAGCTAATATATTGCTAGTCCACTTCTACACTGCTAAGATATGTACAAGAAGGTGGGTTTAGAGATTTACTGTAACAATTTTACCTTGTGCTATATCAAAATTATAGGCATTAGATGTGTCTCCAGTGTCTTCGGGTGGACTGTGGTCAGTCCATTTATTTATTTATATAACTTATACTATGAATGTCAAGGAAACGGCTATCGACGACTTCAGCCTGACTGATTACTGTCAGTCCACGATGAAACTATGAGGATCCCCAGCATATGGTTTCCAGAAAAGGACCTTGGGGATTTTACATTGTTCTTCCGGAAGAGAGGGATGTCTTGATGCAAAGAATCATCAACACGTGTGATGTGCAACGCTTCGAGTACGCCATTGTGAACTGGAATATTGTCGATGTATGATGTATACCTGACTTTGCGTCTTTATGAAAAGCCAGCTGAAAGTTCCACCATTGTCCTAGCCGATGACCATGCGCTTGGAAATTTGGATTCAATATGGGAAATGTTTGGGGCTTCCGTTAGATTTCATGAAATTCAAGAATCCAAGCTCCTGTGTCAGTCGCTAATATGGGTGTCTCACAGAGAGTGTGGTAAGGTGTTTCTCCAGTTAACGCCGTCCATCTCCTTTTTTCAGATTTCAGGCAGTCCGTCTATGTACATTACCAACTACACCTACGTTCCTCTCGAAGGTGTGAAAGAGGGACACTAACAATAGTCATAGTACTGAGGCAAGGGTATCAAACTATCGACAACTGCTGCAAAGCTATACCAAGCGGCTTTCTGAACGAAAAGGTCGTACTGAATGCGACAAAGGAGGCTTTCAGGGAACATAGGGTGCTTGGTTTGCAATTCGAATTAATCCCCCTATCACAGCTAATTAAGCTCATTTCAACAGTGGACATATTTACTGGCATTCATGGAGCTACTTTGGCCTACGGTGTCCTGATGCAACCGGGGTCGGCCATATTGGAACTATTTACAAAATGGCACCGTCTGAGCCGAAAAACCACATGCAAATACTTCCGCGTGGAAAAGGGGTTCTGTATCGCAGCTGGTTTAACAGAGTAGCTTTTAAAGACAGTACAGATTCAATGATATTACCTGTGTTTCAGTTCATTGGGGAGGTTTGAAAAACTGTCCAGTTATTTTGCATCCAAAATAACAGTGGGTATAAATTTTATTTCAACCAAGTACAGAACACATCATAAGGTCGGCGCATGGGCACAGACCACAAATGTTACTTCCTGCTACAAATAAGATGTCATTTCAGTCTACGTGAGTGTTTCCTTGCTTCTTTCCTAAATCCTTGAACACTCTTGACTGCTTCTCTTGGCATAAATTCGTCCTCCTATCACATATTAAATATGGTACTTTCTTGGCTCTTTAGTGGTTTGGGTAGAACGTTTTGGGAATTGGCCTTGCACTTATTGACCTGGAACGTCCACTTCTACTGACGTCTGGTATACGAATGTCTGTTTTGACGCCTAGATTTTCAACCTGGCACCTCCAGATCCCCAATGTTGAAGAGGGTCAAATATTTATCAATTACGTTCTTTTGACATTTTTACCGGCAACATTTCACAAGTCAACAGCAGCTTTAGGGGCTCGACAGTTTAAAGAGTACTCTGTTGTAGCCTGATGTCCTATACCCAATACAGTGTTGGCTAAAGAAGAGATCTTTTGGAAACTCCATGCTTTCTGTCGGTTAGTTCATTCCTATGATAAGTAGCACTTGATGTGTATTGAAAAATAGTTATGTTATACGCAGTGTAGTGTAACGAGACAATCCCATGTTTGCTCTTTCTGATCTGATGGGAAGAATGCCTCATTCAAGTCATACTGAATAATTTTTCGTTCTCACAAACATGCCTTGTCTCGCTGCCCTGTTTTAACTCATTTAAACTAAAAACTAAAAATATGTTGTAGCAATACAACATCCTTGTCTTTTTATAAAACGAGTTGCCAAGTCTGTCTCACATTTTCTATTGTGATCTTTTTGTTCTAGTCTGTTAGGCCATGCACAATGCTAACAATCGACATGCGCAGTGTTATGGTTCTAACCGCCGCGTGTGCAATGTCACACACCAATCAATATCATAATGCAGTATTTCCAGACTAGTGACGTCTATTACGTTGCATCTAACATCGCTGAATTTTTAAAACTAATTCTGATCAAACAATGGTGCTAGAGAGAGTGGCAGCAGAACCTGTAACACAAAACCCAGCACATTTATACTCCAAAGGGGACAGCGTCACAAATCATACTTTTGTCTCATAGAATTGTCTCCCCTGGAGTGTATACCTTTCCGAAGTGTCTTCTGGAGGCATGGAATATAAACACTATCCGTTGCACAAGCTACATAAAAAGCTACATAAGCTATACACTTGGCAGTTTTATATATAAATTGTTAGGAATACAACTAAAATATCGATCACAAAATGACGTCCAGATTGTTATTTATAACCCTTCTCCGAAATGCTGAGCTATATCGGGTTTTTACAGAGCAGTCACCTTGGGCAATGGATATTTACCGAAAGTAATCAATAAGAGGATGACAAAAATAAAACTGTTTCTTATTTTATTGGTCTCATCCTATCGACTTGGAACGTGCAGTACATCAAACTAAACATAATTAAACAATCTGTCTCCCTCTGTCTTACGCATCGTACTTCACACAAGCCTTAGCGTGCCAGTACTTATTATTTCTCAGCTGTGGTTCCAAACAACTGATATCTTTATGCAATTCAGTAAGGAGTACTGATACACACAGTGACAAAGATCAACCGGTGCATCTGTTTACACTTCCAACAGAAACAATGGACAATTGATACATCTGACTAACCTTCCCACGGGAACACTGGAAAATTGATAAATCTGTCTACACTTCCCACAGGAACACTGGACAATTGACACATCTGTCTACACTTCACACAGAAACACTAGACAACTGATACATCTGTCTACACTTCACACAGGAACACTGGCAATTGATACATCTGTCTACACTTCACACGGGAAAACTGGACAATTGATACATCTGTCTACAGTTCACACAAGAACACTGGACAATTGATACATCTGTCCACACTTCACACGGGAACACTGAACAATTGATACATCTGTCTACACTTCACACAGAAACACTGGACAATTGATACATCTGTCTACACTTTCCACGGGAACACTGACCAGTTGATATATCTGTCTACAGTTCACACAAGAACACTGAAAAATTAATATATCTGTCTACACTTCACACAGGAACACTGAAAAATTGATACATCTGTCTACACTTTCCACGGGAACACTGGCCAATTGATACATCTGTCCACACTTCACACAGGAACAGTGGAGAACTGATACATCTGTCTGCATTTCACACAGGAACGCTGAATAATTCATACATCTATCTACACTTCCCATGGGAACACTGGACAATTGATACATCTGTCTACACTTCACATGGGAACACTGGACTATTGATACATATGTCTATACTTCCCACAGGAACACTGGACAATTGATATATCTGTCTACACTTCACACAGGAAAACTGGACAATCCATACATCTGTCTACACTTCATACAGAAACTCTGGGCAATTGATACATCTGTCTACACTTTCCACGGGAACACTGGCCAGTTGATATATTTGTCTACAGTTCACACAAGAACACTGAAAAATTGATATATCTGTCTACACTTCACACAGGAACACTGAAAAATTGATACATCTGTCTACACTTTCCACCGGAACACTGGCCAATTGATACATCTGTCCACACTTCACACAGGAACAGTGGAGAACTGATACATCTGTCTACACTTCTGTGGGAAGTGTAGACAGGTGTATAAATTTTTCACTCTGGGCAATTGATACATCTGTCTACACTTTCCACGGGAACACTGGCCAGTTGATATATTTGTCTACAGTTCACACAAGAACACTGAAAAATTGATATATCTGTCTACACTTCACACAGGAACACTGAAAAATTGATACATCTGTCTACACTTTCCACCGGAACACTGGCCAATTGATACATCTGTCCACACTTCACACAGGAACAGTGGAGAACTGATACATCTGTCTGCATTTCACACAGGAACGCTGGGCAATTGATATATCTGCCTAAATTTTCGACAGGAACACTGGATATTTCATACATCTGTCTACACTTCACACGGGAACACTGGATAATTGACACATCTGTATACAATTCCCACGGGAACCCAGGACAATTGATACATCTGTCTACACTTCCCACAGGAGCACTGGACAATCCATACATCTGTCTACTCTTCCCATGGGAACACTGGACAATTAATACATCTGTCCACACTTCACACGGGAACAGTGGAGAAATGATACATCTGTCTTCAGAGCTCATGTTAGGGGAGCTAGGTACCTCAGGTGAGGGAAGCTAGATACCGTCCCACTAGACTTATAAACAGATTTCTTCTAAACCGGAGATTAACACCCTCATAATCGAACATCGGTAAAAAACAAAAAATTGAATGTTTGAAAGCCGTAAGCAAGGCTACGATCAGGAGTTTTATATGGAGGAACCAGCCTACAGTAAGTTGTTTCAGAACGTGACTGCCACCGACGTCATTTGCCGGAAGAGATACCTAACACGGCTAAACCCCCACCAACCACTCCATTCTCTTATATACCCATTTCCCTTTCCCTTTTCATCTAGTTCTCGACCCTGTCCAGACTCATTAAAACAGACCTTTTCCCATTTTGCAAGACCGGTGACATTTCATAAAACTCCACAACTTACCTGAGCTTTGAAATGTTGTGAGAATGAAGCACAGTGCACTTTCCACAGCCCCGATGCCATTGTTGGCATGAGGATCTTTGGTTGGGCAATATTTGTGTTCGGTTTAAGGGGGTAATTTTCAAATCCACATGTCTAAGCATTTCTAATATACCCTACACATTGCTTTGTTTCCAAATGTCAAAGTGAACTTTACATATTTACACAGTTCTCGCCTAACTGTTACCGAACGTTCTCAAATCGGTGAGTAAACACGTCCTCTCTCACTGGCAGCCATAATAGACAACAGCTCCAAACATTTTCTTGTCGTTGACTGTTTTGTTAACACTTGCCATAAGTCAATACAAACATTAACCTCTGACAACATCGAAATACCGTTGTTCTTTAGTCAACTGAAACCCATAAATTCGCCGCAAATTTATCCAGCTTTCAATTCGTTATGCAGATTTCAACTCTTACATGACACTTAATGTGCTGGATGGATTGCAAGCGTAACAATGGATTTCCGGCATAACCGTGGATTTCAGGTATAAGGGTGGGTCTCGGGCATAAAGGTGGATTTCAGACATAACCGAGGATTTCAAGCAAAACGGCGGATTTCAGGCATAAAGGCGGATTTCAGGCATAACGGTGGATTTCAGGCATAAAGGCGGATTTCAGGCATGAGTGAGTGAGTGACTGAGTGCTTGGGATTTAACGTCTTACTTAACACTTTTTCAGTCATATGACAACGAAGGAATCCTTAAGAGTGCATGTAATGTGCCTCCTTGTTGCAGAACAGCTCTTTTATCTAGTGCTGCTTCACTGAGATACCTCATCGAAGGCTAGTTCGTAGCCAGTCGTTGCACTATTCCCTTCATGACGAATGCCAAGCGAGGAAGTTTGCACTTTGTCTTTAAGGTCTTAGGTGTGACTCGACCCATGATTGACCCTGGGCCCGCTCCAGAAGTGGACTCCGGCATAAGGGTGGGTTTTAGGCATAAGGGTGGGTTTTAGGCATAAGGGTGGAATTCAGGCATAAGGGTGGAATTCAGGCATAAGGGTGGAATTCAGGTATAAGGGTGGATTTCAGGCATAAGGACGGGTGAATTTCAGTGGATTTCAGGTATAAGGGTGGATTTCAATCAAGCTGAATAGTGATAACATCAAAGTTGAGCCACAAAGATAACAGCTGAATTCAACTAAACAAGCACGCTGTAATGCAGCGCTATTTCATTGCTGTTTACCGCTAAATTCAAGAATCTATTTTACAGAGCTTTACCTCACTCAGTCACCGATTGATCTGGATTCGAGCACACAATCACATCATACTCCAGTATTCCACAAACCCACTGAGCTTCATTAACTATGTCATCTGCCTTTTGAACCTGTGTAATGCAGAAGTAATGGCGGCTGTATCCAGGTTAAACGAGCAATAATCGCAATACAATGTTGTGCGACGAGACGTAGCCTTGAAGAAGGCCGAAAATCGTGAGAGAACTCCGTATACCATGTAACTTCGGAGGAGTGAGGAGAGGGGTGGGGCGAGGGAAGAAGGTGGACGATACATCGAGCATATTAGGCAGACCAAATCCTCCTTCGATAGGTGCAAAGGGTGTGTTACCGCTGAATATCACTCATTAGTACTGGTGACATGACTTTTCTTGAATCGAGGTTTATACTCTGTACAACATATTACCCTACCACAGGCCAAAGAAGTACTCTGCTTTCCGTGTACTATACAGGCTTGTCAATAGTGGGACTGGTTTGACAGCCTCTATTACTGTGTAAAGGGGATTTAAACGACAAGCCAGGTTTATTCAAGGGTACATACAGTTCAAATATCTCTCAAAGATTTGTTTGAAAGATTGAACAGAACTGACATAAACGTAGGGGCAGAAAATCCCGCAAGACATTCATAATTGAAAGCCGGTTCTGTTGACCGTCTTTTGGCAGGTGTGTCTGTCTAAATGGGTACACACGAAAATCCAAATGGTATAAGCACAAATCATAGCTGGACCTGATGTTTAACTAACTGTCCAAAATGACTGCACAACTCACTTGACGTTTAACATGTCCCACATGTATATATCTTCCCTGTATTAACGTAACATGCATAGGTCGGAGAGCAGCTTACGGATGGTAGTGAGTTTTCAGCGGGCCCTGCTCGTTTTTCTCCCACCGGTTGTGTCAAGTTGCCATATTAGGCCCATGCCGGAGATATACAGCACTCAGTTTATGTACGATCCACTCTTAGCGGTTAGGTGTAGTTTTATGGGGTCGAGACATGTCGCTGTGAGATATTAGCAAGTCTGTCTGATCATCTGCCTCTGATAAATTCTGAACACTCTGACACCTCAAACATCCTGGACCGACCGATTCTGTCTTGGTAACCACACATGATACCCATCAATTGGTTTCAGTCCGTCCACTCTGATGTGCTGCTAGCACAGTTTTGGGGTCCATACCTTTTGGGTTTGGCCCTAGTCCCTCCAAAGTTCATTACATGGAAGAAAGCGAGTTCGTACATTGAACCTCTTGCGCCGTTCCCATTTTTCTTTAATTTATTACTGGTAAAACTATCGCATCGCATTGATCTTCTCCCTTGAATTATGTTTGAATGGTCGATTGAAGAAGCAGAGGAAGGTCAATGTATACAACTTTCCTAACGTTTCGAATGCTTTGTCTTCTTCTAGCAAATATTTAGTAGCCACCATATGCCTGAAATACTTCAAAAGAGGCGTAAAGTCTTAATCAATCATTTATTTTTTCATGTTTCCAAGATATGACTGAAAATTCTGCCCAGGTGTCGTAAAACGTATTCATTCCTTCACTCTCATAACAGATGTTGACAAGATATGGCTGTAATACTGTCCATGTGGCGTAAAACATAAAATATCCATTCATTCATTCTTATAGCGCGTGTTCCCAAGAGGTGACTGAAACAGTGCCCTGGTGCGGTAAAATGGTATCTATTCCTTCATTCATTGATTCATTCTTACAGCACATATTGACAAGATATGGCTGATATACCGCCCATTCGGCGTAAAGCAATAATCATCGAGGTATCATATAACCATGATTATTAATTCGTTCCTCTACCACATGTTAACGTAACTGATAACAAGGAATGTACCTGATTTCCACAAACTACCAAGCTACTGTCCTTAAAACCTTGAACGACAAGGGAGGTGAGGCCCAAAGTAACTGTAACAATGTTATATTTATTTATTTATTTGATTTGTGTTTTTACGCGCTACTCAAGAATATTTCACCTTATACGACGGCGGCCAGCATTATGATGGGAGGAAACCGAGCAGAGCCCGGGGGTAACCCACGGCCATGAGGTTGCTGCCGTGCCTTCCACTTACGGTCGAATGATGTTATATTTATTTATTTATTTATTTATTTCATGGATGTTTTACGCCGTACTCAAGAATATTTCACCCTATACGACGGCGGCCAGCATTATGGTGAGAGGAAACCGGGCAGAGGCCCGGGAGAAAACCCACGACCATCCGTAGGTTACTGACAGACCTTCCCACTAACGGACGTTATAAAGCGCACGGGTAAATTGCACGGGTATGCACATCAGCTCGTGCATGGAATAACACCGACATCCAAGCAGAGAAAGGAATATTACAACCTCCATAGGTCGACATCGCCAATACTGACCTGTCACGAAACAAGGATAACTTCCTTAATCGTCAACTACTGTCACCGATGACTTTCAAGAGGACACCGATGTCATCTTCGTTATACATTGGCTGCAGATTCCCCAGGAAACAACGCATGTCACGTAGTCTCAGCTTTCATTTCAGTCTGTCTATCTACAAAAGACGCATGCTCCCCAGATCTGATATTATACATGTAGTACTTTACCCTAAACACGGTCGCCTTCTAATGTAAAAGTAAAAATGCATCTGGTCGTAAGTAAGCTCAAATTTCCCTCAACCTCGGTTTGAGCATGTATCACGTAGATATACAGTGAAACTAGGAGAAATGACAGGCTAAGATAACAGTCACAATGCGAGTCTGTATACGGACTACGGGTAAGATGCTATCTGTGTATTTCGTCAGTACACGGTCGGTGATATATCTGACAAACGTGTATAGACACATGGCTAGTTTCTGGATAAAACCTTTCTGTTGAAAGACAAAAAAGAGCTCCCAACTTTTCAGGGAAACTACTGGAAAACAGTAGTAGTTCTATACGAATCCTTGAACATAGGAAATGCTATGAACCGCCAACATATTTAGGACAAATGGAAATACTTAATAATGAAAACCTTGACTAACATTATGAAGAACTTGTATAACAATAATGTTTCTTTATGTAGAAATTAACTAACATTAATGTTATTATGAAGAAATTAATTAACATTAATGTTATTATGAAGAAATTAAATAACATTAATGTTATTATGAAGAAATTAAATAACATTAATGTTATTATGAAGAAATTACCGAACATCAATGATATAAGGAAGAAATTAACGAAGATCAATGATATTAAGAAGAACTTGACTAACATTACGATGTTGAAGCTGCCTCAAAATCAGAAAACCACGTGATCTAGCACTGTTTTATTCTGCAGTTTACATGCAAGTCCTGACAGTTTTATACGGCTAAAAGTCAAAATAAAAAGTGATTCGGAATTAAATGTAAACTGATTTCTTTCATCTCTTTTCAAACTGCAGCGAATGTGTTTCCCAATCAATTGTCAACTGAACAGCTGAATGTCAGAAAACACATTTTAGTTGCTCAAAATCATGAAATCCCCATCTTCAGCCAAAAATAGTTAATATTCGAAACACGTTTCTGAGTTTTTAGATTACCACAAACCACAGAATTTTCCAATTATTGAGCATTAGATCGACTAAATTCTCTAAATAGCAAATGCAATGAAAATGCTTTCAGAATGAATGAATATGTACGGATGTACTGGATTTGCCTCACATATACCGGACTCGGTCTGTACAAAAACAACAGCTGGCGTATACAGCGGTGATAAGCCACTGTCTTAACACAGCCAATATCATTAACGCTGGAAAAGTCAATAAGCGGGAAATGGAGGCGTGTAAGTAAGAAGGATCTGCTCCCGAGGGCACATCATATCAGCATCTATCACAGATACATGCGTCCGAAAACGCTCATAGGAGTTCCTCACAAAGCTCTTAACAATTCGCCATCTTCGCATGTTTCACTACACACACAATTGAGGAACCAGCGGATCGCTCCACCTGACAGAAGCGCCGTTATGAAAGTACACGTTCAAAAACCCAACATTCACAGCCTCATCTACACGTTCATGGCTATGCGTAAGTACACGTTCACAACCCACTGTGGACATTTCTAACCTAATGTACACGTTCATGGACAAAAATAAACGCTCATAGCTGGAGGTGGACGTTAATAGCTCGCTGTGCACGTTCAAAGCCCGCTGTGCACGTTCAAAGCCCGCTGTGCAAGTTCATAACCCAACGCGTGCACTTGATTTCATACAATCACGAATTGGCTTCGCTGTATCCAAGAGCTAATCTTTAATTCTTGACCCGTCACATGTTATTTTACCCATGATAATTGACTCTGACTTGGCCACTGTGCTCTGAGCTAGGCTGGCATAAGGGCTATTTCAGGTGGACGGATGTTTGGAGTAAACGTTCCTAGCTCTGCAACAAGGCCCCACTAGAGGATGAACTCGTAATCTCTTTAAGGGCGCCCGATTGCTCTGAGGATCAAAGTATCGATTACAGCGAGTAATCAGCTTGTGATTAACAATAATTAATATTGTCAAGCCGGATACAACTAAATACGTCAAACCAGGAAATCATATGACGCTACTTTCTCATAACAGGTAGGGAAAAGGCAGTGAGTGTAAAGCTGCTTTTAAAGACGTCGAATAATAACGACTAACAACGGATGTCAGTCTTTCAAACAATGGTTTTAGAATAAAAAATGACGAAACTTGAATCGCTAAGAATCTGCTTCACATCAAAAATATTACTGCGACTGAAAAGTAAAACTAACCCAGGTAAACAATTTTACATATGAAAGACTACGGCACAGAGGGTAAAAGGAGATCAGCAAAGACAGTGTAACAAACAGTCAGAGGGAAATGTGGCCTCTTCTTCATACGTGCCTAATTAGTAGCAACTTAGACTTCCCCTAGCACCATGCATAATCCATCTACACTGGCACATAACATAATTATGTTTGGCTGAGCCAGCAGGCCAAACCGATGACACTGCGATGCCGAGTGTAGGGTGACAAACAAAAGGTCAAGTCTAAGGGCACTGGATGTTGTGGAACAATCTAGCTGTTGTGCTGTAATGTTCATGTATAAGGGCTAATGAAATGACAGACAAAACAAAAACACGAAGCCTGATGGCACAGTGACATTTCTAATGGCATTTTCGTTTCGCTATAAAATATACACTGAATTAGCCAGATAACATTCTCTGCTAGGAATTTGTAATACTTCAGTTGTGAACTGTGAGGTCACTTTTATGTGTTGGTCGCGATTATCAAACTCTGTCAATCGGCTTCCAAGTGCAACACTCTTCCTTTAAAGCTCGCACAAATGGCATCTTTATGTCTACCCGAGTATCCCATCAAGTATATAGAGCCGTTTGTGTCCCAATCAACTCTAAAGAACCCCCCAGTGCCAGATTAACGGAAAAAAGAACGGAATTCCTTAGTTAATCAATATTATGTTATTACTCCTGGTAAAGGTGGTCCTGGAAGACAGCGGTGAAGCATACACGAGAGCAATAGATGGAAGCGGGTATTAATATGCGAGGCGCATTCAGTTCTCTGGCATAATTCAACCATATATATTTACTGTGGCAAATGAACATGCGCCTTTGTTCTCACGCGACTGTTCGTGTCGCTTCACCACCATGGTCTAAATAGCTACGTTCTTCTGATCATCCCCGATAGGTAATAACAGATCAGGGGCCCATTTCGTAAAGCACACAAAGCGCTACGCTCACGTAACTGTCATGGCGACGTAATACCTACCATGCTGGTCGCCATGATAGTTAAGTGCACGTAGTGTTACGTGTGCTTTGTGAAACGGGTCCCTGGTCATTGTACCCGCAAGGCCACATAACGTTTAGTAGGACTCTGTTCTCTATCGCCGTCTGGTGTATGGTATCTTGCCGGTGCACTAAGCATCCCCGGGGCCTAGGCCCTATACAGTGCTCTCATGTGATTGTATGTTAAATCCGATGACAACACAGCACTTGCAGACTCGTGACATCTAATAATTTGTAACAACCATCTCTTCTCATTGTTTTAACCTAAATTTACTGAAGCTAGGGTGCCAGGGCGGGTGTAAGTTGTACCGGTTTTACCTCAGTTAGAATAAAACCCTAACTGAGGTAAACTGGCAAGAGGCAGTATTTCATCGGTAACGTGTGACCTTTCACCGATAACAACGCTGTTATCGCTGCTCTCGTTTTACTCTCTATGCTAAAAGGTTTTAGTTACATTAACTTTGCTTTGTAAATGCCAATGAGCGGTAAAAACTAATGGGAATAGAATACAACTACACTAATATGCTAATTCATCCAGGACGTCACATCCATATCTCCATATTAAGACTACTTCACCTAGTTCATATATACCGATCGAGTGAGTGAGTGAGTGAGTGAGCGCTTAGGGCTTAACCTCCTACTTAACAATTTTTCAGTCTATATGACGACGAATGTGTCCTTAGAGAGCATGTACGTGTGATGTGGCTCCTTGTAACAGGACGGATTCCCACCCCTCCTCTTTTATACTGATCGATCATCAGAAGTTAAAATTACTGTTAGCACTGCACCTGATCTATTGGAGGCATTGCTTCCAACAGCCGGTATTAACTATTGTTAACAAACAGTGAAACTCGCGAGAAAAGACAACGTGATATGTGACAAAGCGTCTGACTCGGGGGCAAGGCTTTTACCATAAAGCACTGAAACACGGTAAGTGGAATGGACATTATCTCCGGCAGGCTGAGATGATTTTTCAGCCCAATTACACTTCATTAATGATGACCATATATTATGTAAAATACCTGAGATCGCACTTAAGCGAAGTTTACTATAGTACTATATAATACTTGTATCAGTGATGCACAGGTGAATGGGTATGTATAAATCCACCCAGCACCTAATACGACATCATGAAAGAAGCCAGCCATCAGCATATGTACCATGAGTTTCGGTTAGAAAACAGCGATGGATGGACATAAACTATTAGAGAAAAACAGCGTATTGTCCTCTATGGTTGAGCATTCCGGGTTAATATTAATAGCTTATTGCCCTCTATGGTTAAGCATTCCGGGTTATTGTTAACTTATTGTCCTCCATGGTTATGCATTCCGGGTTAATATTAATAGCTTGTTGTCCTCTATGGTTATGAATTCCAATTTAATATTAATAGCTTATTGTCCTATATGGTTAAGCATTCCGGATTAATATTAATAACTTACTGTCCTCTATGCTTATGCATTCCGAGTTAATATTAATAGCTCATGGTCCGCTATGGTTATGCATTCCAACTTAATATTAATGGCTTATTGTTCTCTGTGGTTAAGCATTCTGGGTTAATATTAATAACCTATTTTCCTCTATACTTAAGCATTCCGGGTTAATATTAATACCTTATTGTCCACTATGGTTATGCATTTCGGGTTAATATTAACAGCTCATTGTCCTCTATGGTTATGCATTCCGGGTTAATATTAATAACTTATTATCCACTATGGTTAAGCATTCCGGGTTAACATTAATAACTTATTGTCCACTATGGTTAAGTATTCCGGGTTAATATTAATAACCTATTTTCCTCTATACTTAAGCATTCCGGGTTAATATTAATAGCTTATTGTCCACTATGGTTATGCATTTAGGGTTAATATTACCAGCTCATTGTCCTCTATGGTTATGCATTCCGGGTTAATATTAATAACTTATTATCCACTATGGTTAAGCATTCCGGGTAAACGTTAATAACTTATTGTCCACTATGGTTAAGTATTCCGGGTTAATATTAATAACTTATTGTCCACTATAGTTAAGCATTTCGGGTTAATATTAACTAGGTCTAGTTGTTACATTGTTAAGTCGGTTGTGTTATTCCTCTTTTGATGGGAGTGTCTGAGTTCGATAAAATGTTGTTCACAGACTGGCCTTGGGCTATTGGCCATTGTATTAAATTTTGGTGGGGATTCGGATTCGGACAGAGGAATTTCTAAATGATACATCACCAATGACGAATAAGCCAGAATTCCAGTTTGTTTATTTGATGGTCGTTTCCCACTAGTCATGTACAGGTCCTCGGAATACATGGACTCAATCTATATATCATATGTGCAGTAGGTAACAGATCAGCACGCCCTGCGTCAAACAACGTGCATCTGAACCAAGGTACTTAGAGGAAGAAATGACATATATTTACCTTAGCAACAAGTTATTCAACACAGCAACATGTTATACAATGTAGCAACGAGGCAACCAAGAACCATGGTAACGCACATACGGCATATGTAACAAGCGGTGACGGGCGACGGTCCGCCATTGATTAGTGCCCTTTTTTATGCATACATGGGCAATCGATAGGGACTGTCAGGAACTCAAAAGACCATCAAGGCTGCTGGGTTGTGCCTCTCCCGTCATGGCTATGGAGGTAAGAGAGTGTTATTAGGCCCAAACATAAACACAGGGCACTTGATAATTAGAGGGGCACAAGACTGCTAGTTGTCTCTTAATCGACTGCTGCAGCATACTCCACTGTAATCAGAAGAGGGGCGCATGGCAATAAGGCTTCACTTCTGAGTTACATACGAAAACTGTGGATGACATGATACCGTCCAGCCTTTTTAGGCATTATGGAGATTTGACCATCGAACGTCCGAATTATGTTCGTCTCGGGTAGCGCTACCAAGAGGAATTATACAAGCGTGAACCCCGTAGATACCACAGACTGTTTGCACAGGCGTATTACATCAGGATCCACGCGTCATGTAAGCTGACATCATATAAACAGTCGGCTTTTAGACGTGTAAATTGTGTATTCACTTTAATTAACGAACTTAGAACGGCCTTCCGGAAGGCTGCCACTTCCTCATTTCTTAGACATTACGTGACACTGTGACAGATGTGTACCTCTGGTTGTCATGGTGACCAAACTGCGGCTATCTAGGTGGCAATTAGCTCTAAATAATCACAGCTAGTAGTTAGCACGTATCCTCCAGTACAGTGTTATACGTGTAGCCAGTCTTCTAGTCTAAAGAAGGTGTTTGTTCTCATTTTACCAAGGAATATAAATTATCATCAACAGTAATTTTTGGGCACTTGCTGGCCGGATACACAGTGATTATGTCAGGTAAATACCCAGTTTATATATCAACAATCACATTTGAGTTTTAAATTATTCGATTTGTTTTCCTTTTGCTCTAACGAGATCAGCTGTATTCAGAGAGACAATTCATCCGATTTTACAAATGCAGAGTTTCTCCCTCCAGGAAGAGCACAAAAAGGGCAGGGGTTAAGACAACAACCAAACATGTCACGAGATCAATTCCGGCTACAATATATTTGAGCTTTGATCTGGAAAAATGTAGGCATACTACCCTAAACTTCATTTGGGCTGGTAACCCACAGCGCCGATGCACATATGCCCTGCCGCACGTAATCTCAACAAATGTGTTACATTAGGTAAGAAATGAAAAGGCCATGAGGTCTTTCATGTTCATTTCCAAGTTAGTCCTAAACTTCCGCTCTAATCCATATCGTTTTTCAAAGGTCATCGGTCGGTTTACATCATAAATTCCAGCGAATCATTTCTGTATTAATATGTATGGAGATGTGTGTTGTGCAGATGTGATTACAAACTGCCACATGTTAGTGCCCAAGGTTAGATGTAGGGCTATCCAAGCTTTTCACAGATTCGCTCGGCAACAATTCTCACCTGTGTATACAAGCTGTTAAAATCAGCGTACTCGTTGAGGATTTGGTGAGATGTTCTCTGTTGAATCTGCAATGTGCATCCCCTACAAGCCGCATCTAAGACAATTGCATTGTAACAGAAAATTATACAGTTATGGAGAGTAACGTGAGCAAAATGAAGCACAGAAAATAGAGCATCCATACACGACAGAGCGAGCATTGGCACTCAGTCGTCAATCATAGCAGTGTGAAAACTGGCATATGGTTAGTCATCACCAGTGAAGACGAGACGACGGTGTGAAACTGTGATTCGGTGAAGTAGCGACGACAGTGAATTGTTAACTGGCATTCGATCCGTCATAACCAGTGAAGTAGCGACGACAGTGTGTTGTTAACTGGCATTCGATCCGTCATAACCACGACAGCGTGTTGCTAACTGGCATTCGACCAGTCATAATCAGTGAAGTAGCGACGATAGTGTGTTTTTAACTGGCATTCGACTTTTCATAACCGGTGAAGTAGCGACGACAGTGAGATGTCAACTGGCATTCGACCAGTCATAATCAGTTAAGTAGGGACGACAGTGTGTTGTCAACTGGCATTCGACTATTCATAACCAGTGAAGTAGCGACGACAGTGTGATGTTAACTGGCATTCGATCCGTGAAGTAGCGCCGACAGTGTGTTGTTAACTGGCATTCGACTAGTCATAACCAGCGAAGTAGCGACGACAGTGAGATAACCAAAGAAGTAGCGACGACAGTGAGATAACCAGTGAATTAGCGACGACAGTGTGATAACCGGTGAAGTAGCGACGACAGTGTGATAACCGGTGAAGTAGCGACGACACTGTGATAACCAATGAAGTAGCGACGACACTGTCATAACCAGTGAAGTAGCGAGAACAGTGAGATAACCGGTGAAATAGGACACTTAAGGCTTTTACTTGTGTTTATTTTAGCATATCGAGATTATGCTTACATGGAAGGATGTGTGTTTCAAACAGCGATGAATTTATAACCCGGGAAAAAGGATGTAAATCAATGGTCCGATAAATATAGGCTGAAATATAGGCCGTGCACTCAACTATTTTAAGCACATATCCGTATGTTTCACACATGTAACTTTCTTAGCTGGACAAAAAAAGATTTTTTTTTACCTTAAAAGTTTTTTAAGTAAGAAAACCTTGCTAGCCACATTCATGTAAAAATTTTCATCAGTTAATTAAAAAATACACGTTTTTAGAATCTGAATGAAAGCGGGTTTGAAAGCATTTAGACATGTACGCCGGTGGGCAGCGTGTAACGGAAAGTGCTGTCCTTACTCCAATCATCGAACTCGCTCAACAGGGAAAAGCCAAAGCTTTCATCTTAATGGTTAACAGAAATTGGGTGTCAGTTAAAGCTACTGGGAATTTCCATTAGAAAATGGCTGCTCATTGTTTTTAATCCCCTTAGTTACCCAAAATAGTGCGATAAGCGCTTGGCAGCGGACTGACACATAACATATGTGCCTGCGCTACTTACAGTATGTACTACATTACAGACGGGCGGATCTAGGTCAGGTCTGTAATTTTGGATAAACACTGCCGGTCACGTGACTGTGGACATATGACCTGCACCTGTCTCTGTTTACGAATTTAAGGCAACCTCGGCAATTTCTTCTTTACCCTAACAAAGATCAAAGTTAATGTGTTTAACATCCCATAACATAACTTGGGTAGCCAAAGGGTCATTTTGTTGCCACTTGGTTATTACATAAATCAATAAAATAACGCAAATCAATCTTTTTGCAAGCATCCAAAGAGTCAGGTTGTTTACATTACATATCCTGTATAAACATTAAAGCTGACACAGCCACCGAATATTGTTACATAGACCTCAAACAAGAGCCTCTCTCATGTGGGAGTTTAACGTTTGTTGTCCACCAAAAGGGTGTTGAACGCCGAAGTATAAAAGTTAAAACTGATCATACACACAATGGTCCTGTTCGTCCAGAACTGAAAAATGGATAGCTAATTTATGTTCTTTTCTGCCTAAATTTTCACCCAATGATTGTCAAAGAACTTTGTATGGACAAATAGGAAACTGAAGATATAAGATAACCACTTCATGTTAAGGTTTACTCGTTTCGGATACTTAACACTCTATAACTGCTAGCTAAGTGACGCTGTGGTCGTCACTTTAACATCCAGTGTACAGCACCTCACAGGTTATATGAAGCCTAACACAGACGTCGCTGTTAAGGGTGGTTTTACTACAGATTCTGTATTTTAAGGTTATATACAGAGACAGGGGGCTGGACAATCTGCCCTCCATCACTGGAAAGGCATCTGACCATATTATTGCGGAAATAACAATGTCTATGCAGCCACATTTGGCAGACCTTCTTGTGATCAAATGATAAGCCTTTGCTTCCAGTTAAATAGCTGAATGATTAATAAATATCACATCAATACAAAACCAAGCCATGCACTGTGAACATAAACAATAAAACTACCAAATCGAGGAAAATATTAGTGTCCGGTAAATTCGTTCCAGAAGTAATCCATGAAACGTTGCATGTATTTATCATTTTGTCTTATGAGAGACCCTTCAAAACAGATAACTGTGCATTTCCCGCCTGAATAGTGTTACAGCGTTAATATGCTAATTCCTCTTAACTCTATAGCTAGAGGTCGGATAAACATCACTGACTGACTCCAGCATGTGCATGGTGGATGTGAACACTTGAATATACAACGCGACTAAGACACAGCCAATTTGAATTTGACCTCGATTGTATTGTTGGCCTCGATTTGAGTGATATCTGATTTGGCGTTCATGACTGAGATTATCTACCCAAACAGCCCTGAAAACTGGTGACTGTATCTATTTGGCATTCATCCAGCTTTACTTCAAACGTTTATAGTTTGCTTAGAAAACAGCAGTTAACGGTGTAAAAACAAAGGTTTGTGTGATCTGAATCGTTATGTCTTTTGTTTAGAATGTAGTGCTCAATGGTTTTAAAACAAATGGGTTTTATCGTCGAGATTTGGGTCTTGTTAGTTTAGTTTATAGACTCGGCTCTTGCCATTACAGATTTGGGTCGTTAATTTACCGTTAATTTTTGAGGAGCGGTATGCGAACACCGGATTTTATGCTTACATTGGCAACCTAGTACCAAGTTTAAAAAGGAAAAAGAAAACTTTTTTTTCACAGTTGGTGGGTGGAAGTCCTTGGTAGCCTGAACGGTTCCAGTATAGCACCGTTGTAGTTCCATAGTCATGGTGCCACAGCCCTGAATCCATTATGATGCAATTACTTTACAACATGCTCACAGCCTAAATGATCGGGGCAATCTCGCCTTAAGGCGAGCACAGGCTCAGGGGCCAAACGACAGAGAGGAGATTTTGAAAGAACCACTCCGAAATATTCAATTCCGTGGGTTTAAGTATCTACTTACCCCAGTCGTAAAGCTTGCCTCGGTTTTGGGCGAGTATGTATAGATTTCCAATATCTTGTCTTGTCCGCTCCGTCAATCCATGTTACCATTTATACGTTCTGCGGCTGAAAGTGTTGCGCGTAGCTTAAGGAGATTTCGCCCAGTCTTTGATCGCCAGCTTCGATCCGAACTCTGCTGTGAAAGATCCTAGCCCTGTGAAATAAACGGAGACCTTTGTCACATGCAATATCAATGCTACATCCGAGGCATGGGGGACTCGCTGGCCTCAGTCGATAGCATAACCAATTGTCTGCGTCTTTCAAAGACAGCATATACTGACGCAACAGAACTGTCAAATTAAATACCGTCACACAGAGAACAGCTTGAGAGTAGGTGGGAAGGGCTATAATTGGTTGCTTAATTGATGGACCGAACAATCCAGTCGAGTAGTGACTGAATGAACGAGTGAATTAAACTACTAGGCCTATTCAAGAATATATAGCTTTGTATGATGTTTTTCAATGGACTACAACATTTGTATGTCATACCACATTGCCAAAATGCCGTCACATTTTATTGTATTGACAAAATAGCTTTAAGCGGTAGAGAGAAAAAAACTGTCACCATGACAGCCACACATCGATACTGTCTGATAACCGATAAACCTGATCGCCACAGTCTAAGTGAAATATTATTGAGTGCAGCATTAAAATGTCAAGAGAATTTTCAGGTTCGGAAATAAGCTAGGCAGAAAATCTCCTATGTGAATTACCTCAGATATTATCATAGAATGGATCAATGAGGAATGAATGTACATGTGCGCCAAATGAAATGGGGCTGGCCTGAGCCCTTGTCAACTCGGTCATTGCGGGTGGGGGTTCGAATCCGCCTCACGCAGATTCATAGGGCGCTTTGATCCGGGCCTAATTAGAATGGGAATTGAGCACATGTTATGTCTGATGTCTATAAATCGTTCCGATAGACGCCTTCATACCAGTAAAACATTGTCACTTAAGCTCCAAAACTACACATATTATAGCAAAAAATGAACAAATCTGCAGTACAATAACGTCAGGTACAAACAAGCTGTCAGCTGTGGCCGGGATAAGGTGAATGTAAAGCCTCCTTGAATACACACGGCATGAAGAGGATGCGGCATGACGAAAGAATTAAGGTAAGCAGACTCTCGTGGAACTCGCAGGGGAGAGGTGAGGTGAGATGTATGGGAAAAGTGAGGATATGCTCAGAGAAAAGACTAGGGCTGGAAAGGGGAAGTCATCGGATTTCAAGGATATCTTTATTTATCATCGGATTAAATAATCGACGAGACAAATTGAAGAGGAGAAGCGGCGTAGGCTTTGTCAACAGTGTAGTGTAGACAGATCCTGCTGAGGACATCCGCACTCTTGTCATGAACGACCGCTGTCTATAACGGTCCTAGTGACGCTGTTTATTCATTACACCGTGCCTGTGGAAACTGCAGTTCGTTTAAATCGGCCGGTTGACACGGTAACTGTATATAACTGACACATAGTTAAGGGGTGCAGCTGAAAGGACACGACCCCTTTAGCCTATCACTCTGTGTATTATACAGGTGGGAATGGAATATGTGAAGCGTGGAGCCAATATGATACATTAAATATCTTGTATACGATGGAGGCTGGGGTTTGATGCCCTGGAAAAACCAGCAGAGCCACCTACGGGCAAACCTAGTAGAGCCTGGGAATGAAATCTAGCAAACCTCGTAAGAGATGTCTTTTGTGGGAAACCCGGGAAAACATGTGGAAGCGCGGGGGAATCCTAGCAACCAGAGCACGTGGGGAAACCTGGGACTGCCCGAGGGAAACCTATGAGTCATATTTATTTTTGGAGGAGACTGGAGTAAACCATCGCTCTTCGCCAAGTACCTGACAAACTTCCTGATTTACAGCCTTGGCTGAAGCATCGAGAGCTGGGCTCGAACACGCGGCCTCATTGGTCAAGGTATTTCTTTAATTAAGAAACAGCTTTATTGTGATCCTTCTCAATGAATGAATAAATCAACAGTATAAATACATTCTTTCTACATACACATTAACAGAACGATGAGAAGTGAAATAATCCTGAGTATGACGTAAAACACCAATCAAATATGTCAATCAATCGATCAATCCACAAATCAACACCTTTCTAAGCAAAGTTCCTGCTCGTTACGCAAAATTTCTACTGATTTGTTCAATATATGCAGCCATTAGTATTAAAGCTGCGGGAAGAATATCAAAGCACGTGGCTGCGGCTTTCAGTTATACATCAACGACTTGCATATATGAACAATAAGTATCGCATCAAAAATTCAACAGACTGACAACACGAACAGTAGTCCACTAATTAACTGATTTTTAACAATACTAAATAGTTTATGGACCTTGCCGTGGTTTGCTACATTTACTATACTAATAGTAAATTCGCAATGCACAACCCAGGTATATCCACATGGAAGAAAGGCGTGTGAAAGGCAACACAACGGCCACAGTTCTATTTGTGCATACATGTCGTCATATCGACAATGTAAACCGACCAAGTCTGCTGATAAAGCACTTTACTATACATATGCTGAGGTTAGTAGACATGAAAGGTGTCATGGAGACCTCACCCACGTACGCGGAATGTCGGCAATCTGAGGCGAATCACGGGACGAAGGTCATAGCGTAAGGCTTACAGAAGCCTTACAGAAACCTGAAAAAATTTTCCAGGTACTTACTAACAGTAAAAAAGGGTATGAGGACCTGAATATTCGTTTACTTGCTTGGTGTTAAAGGCGGCCGTACCCAATTAGTCACCTCTATACAAAGACGGCAGGCGGGTTAATTAGTGATGTAAACCAACGACTGATACCTGGTAAATATCCCCACTGGTCATGCTGAGGATGACTGGTTACCGCGAGACCAACGCTTTATAAGAATGAGTCCGTAAGACTCATCATTTATTTACTTGATTGGTGTTTTACGCCATACTCAAGACTATTTCACTTTTTAATATCTATGCGTCGAAACAGACGTGAACGTTCCAGGTCAATAATCCCAAGGTCAATAATCGCCAGGTCGACAATCCCAAGGTCAATAATCCCAAGGCCAATTCCCAAAACGACGCTTAATACAATCTACCAAAGAACTAAGAAAGTATATAAAGTACGAAAATAGGACGGAATCATGCAAAGAGAAGCAATCACCCGTTTTCAGTGATGTTGGAAAGGCGCAAAATACGTTCCAGGCGAATGAGATAAATCAGTATTCAAACCGTGTACTATGCTAGTATATAAGTTGTCGATAATAATATATGTATCTCAGCTGCGCTTTGATCGCAACTTTTCATATATCCATAGAGGCAATCTAATTCAACACGATGAAGATATATATCCCCTAGCCCCGGGTTAAGCGGAACTAGAAAGAATTTATTTACAAGAGAATTATACTCATCCTACAACTTAAGAAACTTAGTGTGAAGGCGTTTAATAGAATAACCTTGACACACTAGTTTTTTGTAGTAATAACTTGTGACGTTGATTGATATCGTTACATAAGGCGACAAGGCGAGATATGTACACGCCACATACCGTTCGGTGTATATTGCTGTCCACGTGAGGATAATTTACAATGTCAAAACGTAAACTATCCTTTTTGTCATAAAGTCTGTGAGAGGGAAACAGCTTTCGTCTTTGTACAAAAATATAGGTCCAGATAAGACGCACAATCTAGAGAGTGTGTGGTTTGCTTCAATTCCAGCGAAGGTGGGTAAACATCTTTCACAGCTTTTGCTATATACGGATTATGGGGAACCCACGGCCATCAGTTTTTATTCAATTTGAAAGTTCTGAACGTGCACTTATGCTGCAAATGTAGGTATCCTATAAAAATGTCACTTTTCACTCGTTTGGTGATACTGTCAAGGCGACGTAAAAAACAACATGTATTAACCCTTCAATCTCCGCATCAAAAGGTTGTGACAGGTAACTCTGTGCCGTGAGCATGCTACATGTATTCATGCAGTCACAGGACGGTGGAGACATTATATTGGTCTCTAGATTTAATGGACAATGCTTTGGCTTATTAGGTCGTCATGCATGATTCCAATATAAGCCGAAGTTTGTAGGTATACACACACACATCACCACCTGACGAACAGTTAGAGCGGGAGATCACCGCCTGACGAACAGTTAGAGCGGGAGATCACCGCCTGACGAACAGTTAGAGCGGGAGATCACCGCCTGACGAACAGTTAGAGCGGATGTATCTTGTGTATATATATATATATATATATATATATATATATATATATATATATATATATATATATATATATTATATTATATTATATATATATATATATATAAGCTGTAAGCTGTCGGGCATGTGATAAGGCGCTGAAACAAAAGACGACCTGAAACGCAGAAAGGATATTGTTGTCCTGTGTTAATAATTACATTAATGGAATTGTGCATGGGTATCAGATACATCTAATAAAAATGACGAGCAAGACGGTGATCACCCGCTCTAACTGTTCGTCAGGCGGTGGTCACCCGCTCTTACTGTTCCTCAGGCGGTGATCCCCGCTCTCACTCTTCGTCAGGCGGTGATCACACGCTCAAACTGTTCGTTAGGCGGTGATCACACGCTCTAACTGTTCGTCAGGCGGTGATTACACGCCCTAACTGTTCCGTCAGACGGTGATCTTTCGGTCTCACTGTTCGTCAGGCCAGGACAACAATAAGTCGACGACACTCGTGTGGCTGATTGCGCATGCACGTAGATGAATGAAACTTTTCTTGAACACGGCGATAAGTGACAAACAAACAAATAAATAAGTATATCAAATAAAGAGGGTGGACTGGAATAAAATCAGTATAGCACCAGAAATGAACACTGCACAGCTAAATGATGACACGTACAAGAGGGGTATGCCATTTTCGGAACAGAACTCATTTATATCCATAAAGGCCAATATTACACCACTAACAACTCTTTGGCAATATCCGAAACAAACCGTTGCGCCTGGCTCCAAAGGAAAGATCTGAAGAAGACCTCAATGTTTTAGTGACGCGAGATTATAATGCATGTGGAAACAGACTGATACATCTATTGGGATAATTCATAGATGTCTGGAATATAATATGTTATTTGTTTTCTGGACTGGACTTTTTACGCCGCACTCGAATATAACTGATCCACATTTACATGTGGACGAACCCTTGAACCTCAGAGGGAGTTGCCTCAGAATGTGTGACGTCACTGGTCAAGGTCTTATGGTTTGAAATGAGGTAAAGTATGGTTCCCCCGTCGAGCAAGTCCCATTTTTTATTTATCTGGTTGGGTTTACGCCGTACTCAAAATATTTAACTTCTAGGACGGTGGCCATCTATATAAGACTATAACGTTTAAATATCAACATTAAACATCTTTCACTCACACATAGGTAGAGTGATAAAGGCAGATAAGATTAACACATATAGAAAATGGCATATTTTTTGCCTGAGATAAGTGTGTATGATATGCAAATGATATAATTACGAGAAAAAACCTGATTATTTGTTAGCATGTATGGAACATAACTTTGCTGTCATGCCGGATTATTTTCAGTTATATGACGCCATGCTGATGGCATGGCATTTTGTCTGATGGCAATTAAGAGATAATGGTGATGAATAGACAATGAAAAAACTGGTACACAAATCCTTATCTTACAGGGTATAACAGAAGTGGCCACAGAAAGAGGATGGCTAGAAAGTACAAGACGAAAAGGGAACATAAAGATACCAACATCTAACTAGGTAATACCATGGATATTAAACAATCCACACAAAAATAATGAGACAAAATGGAGCCACTCAGATTTTCTTCACAGTGCATAATTCAACCAAAAACACATTAATTAATTGTTTGTATGTTTCAATAACATACATGCTCCTCCACAATGGCAGACACTGTTTTTTTTGAATTGTGAAGATGGCGGAAAATCTAATTAGGAGTGCGTTTACGGAATCTAATGGCAAGATAAAAACGTTCAAGTTGATATAGCGACATAAAGCTTGAAGGAGGCCAATGGAAGGTCGACTAGCTCCTAGAAAAGTCTCGTTAAAGTACAGACTAGAGGCAAGGCTGCAATTATATGGTCTACTCGGGCTCAAACACATGCTTAGTCTTTGACAGCAGAAAAAAAGCTTTGTTGGCAAAAAGCAGATACAGTTCGAAGCTATATTTACACATACGCTTACAACGTATATTTACGTTCCGCCATATAGGATACGGTGGAGCATGCAAGACGCATACACACACCGCTAAGGGGACGCGAAAATCGGGCACGTATAAGCCTAAAGGTTATATACGTGTCGGATACAGAGAGTTTCTCTAACTGAAACAATACACTAGCGCCGCCTTGTTAGCATATATACCGACAAGAGGGATCAATGAGGAACTATATGACACTTGGAATGCCCCCTGCACTCGCTTAATTCCTGCGATCTGCAGCTGTCGTTGAAATGCCATACATTAACAAGGGCCATGGAAATATACGCAGCCCACGAAGAACTCCCACAAAGCAATTCATTACCCAGGCATGTAAGACCTGATCGGAAGCGTAAAGCGTGAGCTCCAAGGGTGGGTGGAGAAAGGGAGATGCCATGCAGAGGGACACAGCGAGCAGGAAATTACATCGAAATGGCCCTATAACATATTATATGTGGGTGTCGCAGAGAAGAAAACACTGGATTATAGATAGCAGTCAGTTTGGTGTTTCGAAACAATCATCTTCTTATCATCCGCAGAGGGTATTACGTAGGCGTTCCAGAAGTGCTAGCAAGAACTCATACCTTCCGGATATGCATTCCGATGATGATGGTGTTAATAGAGTACGGTCACGGCATTTGTCTTGTGCAGGATCGCAAGAATTCTATCACATGTTATATATCATACTTTGGTCCATTGTAATTTTATGTTTTTGTCTCATTTTGTGACAATAGCTTTTATTTAAGTTGTCACATTTTGCCTCCACCAGCTTTCTTACTGGCGTCACTCTTCCTAGCAGTGATTGAATGTCACTGCTAGCAAAACGCACGGAACATATCACCGTGACAATTACAAAACTCGCGGAACATATCACCATGACAATTACAAAACTGAAGATATTACTATGACAATGACAAAACTCGCGGAACATATCACCATGGTAATAATAAAACATTAGCAACATTAATCTGGTTGAACATTCCGTGACAGTGATAGACAGATGTGGATGTGCATCACTGGGATATAAGGAAACCAACTGATATACACGTATCTTCCGCCACGACATACATTGGTCGTAATGCCGTAATGCATGCCTTAACTTTGAATCATAGCAGTGCATATATAACACTGAGAAGTATTGCGATTGTTTACTTCTCAACGTTCTTTTTGGGATGATAGATTACTGCAGGTTAGGACTAAAAGTAAATGTAAATGTAAACTGCTAAGAAGCAGTAACAATACAGGGGTATGTCGACACTATTAGTTAACTCGCTTTCAATACATTTGTCACGAACTGCAGGCTGAATAAACCATACATGCAGGGTCAATTATACTGCGCGCTGTACTTGGGAGGCTCCCAACATCTCTTATATACTGCATAGACGTGCACCACAGACTATGTGACACAGACTACAAGAATGCCACGCAGACTACAAGTATGCGACACAAACTACAAGTACGCGACACAGACTACGAAGTAGACGACATGTATGCAACACACAGACAACAACTATGCCACACAGACAATATGTAAGTCACACCGACAATATGTATGCCACACAGACTATAAGTATGCGACCCAGAGAAACACTAGTACTGAAGTATCATGCCGAAGACACCAGATAGATAGGACACCCCACCCAGTCCCATTATAATGACACCGTGCCTCCCTGTCCTGTTTCCTCAGTTCCTCTAACGTCTCAGTGATGAGCGACACGCGAAACAGCAGCAGGTACCATTTAACCATTATGCCACAGAAGCGGTCTCTCGAGATAAACGTATAGACGTTCACATTAAACCAAAATAATATCACATACTATCTTGTACAAGGGTGCAGAAAAAGATATTTCTAGGTCAGGGCAATGTACTGTAACTGAACTGTAGCAGCCTTGAACAGTTGAACTACGACAAAATTTGGGACACCTCCCCAAAGCATACCGTATACATTGGCATAAAAAGCGTCTGCTTTGCTGTATGTATTTATACATACATATAGCAAACAAGGAAGATGTGTATGTAATAAGCCTACGGTTAATTATACAGCCGAGCGTCAAACAAACTGTACGTAGCCCTGAACCTGCTTGTAATACGGGAGGTTTCAGGCAAACACCGACACTGTAAGTAAATAATGTAACATGGAAGGCTGTATTGGCTACAGTTTAGTGTTAAACGTCCAGATTGCTTGTATCTGCGGTATAACATGCGAGGGACACACTAGGAAAACTCTATAGTGTCTACAGCGAGGGCTGTGAGAGTACTGGGATACACACACACACACAGCAAATATCCTAATTGAATATGATAAACCCAATGACTAAATTATTGCCCAGGTAGAATGACAGTAGCAGTACTGAATGAAAGCGAAGTTAGTTGTGCATTTATACAGTACAACTATAGTTCACGCTATGGACGCAACAAAGGTTAGGCTCTGATTTGTACCACAGGTTACTACAGACGCTGTGAAATACAGGGGTGACGCTGAAGAGGGGAGGGACGGGGATATTAAGGCAGAGCACAGTCTCTTCTAACCGCACGTGTGAGAGCGTAGCAGCCCAGAACCCGGGGACCGTATATCACCCGTCCAGTTTAAGCCCACACGCTGAAGGCGAGGAGCACGATCGCGTTCCCCAACAGTGTCAACTTAAACAGACATGCCAAGTAACAGGATAAACTACCTGTCATACAGAAGGCATTAACAAGTCACCTACCATGGTGTGTTCGTGCAGTCAGCCAGGTCGTTGCAGAACAGCCCGTAGCGGCAGAGAAAGGGGCACCATAACGGTAGAAACAGGAAGGGTAGGGTAGAGACGCAGTTACCAGACAACAACACGGTCAGCTAGCATCAGAGTCAGCTTACTCGGCCCCGCTCTGGAACGGAGAATGCTACAGCATTCAGCGCGCATGCGCATTCGGCTTTCCCACTTCGTAACTGGGTGAGCGCATAAACAATACCGCCTCCATTCCTTCTCATCGATTTGAGCTTGGAATAAAGAAAGAATAATGACGCGGCACTGGCTCGCCGCTCACTGGTCGCCCAGTCGCAGAGAAACTTAGCTAATAGCGAATCGATAAAGCATGTAGGGGTCGCGCGGAACATATATCCTCGTGTGGTCAAATCAAAAGCAGTTTCATCAAATACTGACAGTTTTTCCGCAGTGACAACCAGGCACTGCATATCAAATGCTGACAGTTTTTCCACAGTGACAGTCAGGCGCTGCATATCAAATGCTCACAGTTTTTCCACAGTGACATCCAGAAGCTGCATATCAAATGCTGACAGTGCTTCCCCAGTGACAGCCAGGCGCTGCATATCAAATGCTGACAGTGTTCCCGCAGTGACAGCCAGGCGCTGCATATCAAATGCTGACAGTTTTTCCGCAGTGACAGCCAGGCGCTGCATATCAAAGGCGCTGCATATCACAGGCGCTGCATATCAAAGGCGCTGCATATCAAATGCTGACAGTTTTTCCGCAGTGGCAGCCAGGCGCTGCATATCAAATGATCCCAAATGACATCCGAAACCTTCTACACCCAACTAATTCACCTTATACAATATGGACTAAGGTTTCTAATGTCGACCTGAGATTAAATTACTGACAGCGCCCAAGAGACGTATCAACTGTATTTGCTCTGTGTTTAGAGGCTGTATAAACATCTCACACCTTTATTGCCACTGTTTTATGAACACTTATAAAACAAAAGAAATATTAGATGTATGTCGAAAGTCATGGATTTGATATTATGTATATTGCACACGTATGACTTTCTGACATTACTGAAAATGCCCAGTACAAATCCCTTACAGAAATACAAAAAAAAAAACCCTTATACAAATCCGCTTAGACAACATAAATACAAGTATAGTCCACCAGACTGTGGTATTTATCCATAAAGAGAACAATTGGGGAGCTGATATTATTTATTCCATATATATTGCATGTTTATTCCACCAACGGCTTGTTTTATCCTATAAGCTACTGTTTATATCTCGAGTGAAAAAAATCCCTTAAAAACATATATATGGATGGTCCTTTACAAACATAAAGCCTACCACCGCAGAGATTATACACAGACACACGCATACACACACGCATACACACACGCATACATACACGCATACACGCGCGCATACACGCACACGCACGCACGCATACGCACGCACGCACCCAGGCACACACACACACACACACACACACACACACACACACCCACACACATATGAGGATAAAGCATAGCGGTCAAAAATAACATGGATCAGACGTTCATTGGTAGAAGAAAATAATTAATTCATTTGAAAACATGAAAGGACGTTTTAGATGTAAAAAAAAAAGAAACGGTACGTCATGAAAAATATTTACAGTCTATAGAGAGAGAAGGTCTACTTGTTACCACTTGCCAACTATCATCACACTGTAGTCGCTGCTCGAGTTTTAATCTCTGCGTTGTAAGTCTTTTGTGTTATATGAGAAAGACTGATAAAGCATCTTGTGAAAGCATAATCCCGATAGAGGTTTTTCTGACATGTTGTTAACAAGTTATTACGGTATCTTAAGCATAATTTGTAAGCATATTCTCTCCGGTATAGTTTTAGCAAATTACGGTACATGATGAAACTATAATTTGAATGCATATTCTCTCTGGCATAGTTTTAACCAATTACGGTATCTGGTGAAACTATAATTTGAATGCTTATTCTCTCCGATACAGTTTTAGCAAATTACGGTGTCTTGCGAAAGTATAATTTGAGTGCATATTATCTCTGGCACAGTTTTAGCACATTTCGGCATGCTGTGAAAGTATCATTTGTATGCATACTCTGTCACAGCTGTAACAGTAGGGAACGGTTTTTGTGAAAAAGTAATTAGCATGCATGTTTTCTGATATGGTTTTAGCAGTGTGTTGCAGTTTCATGTTAAAGTATATGTACGATTTATTTTTCTTACAGTTTAGCAGTAGGCCTATATATGGGACTTTTTTGTGAAAGTAAATGTACAGTTTGTATATGCATACTTTTTCTTGCGTGGTCAGTATGATGCGTTTTTTGTGAAAGTATAATTTCTATGCATGTTTTATCGGACATACTTTGTCAGTATGGTAGGATTTCTTGTGAAGGTATAATGACAAAGATGAAAACTATGCACTTCTGCCAATGGCCGCACATATCACACTGACACCACAATCAAGTTAGAGATCATGGGTTTAAAATCTCTATCCATGTAACCTCGCATCAGAAAAAAGTCCAATTTATATATTGCAATAAAGATTATATCGAGCTGAAAATTCACGTAAGAATATAGGCTTTTATCTTTATCACGGACTAAGTCCAGTAAAATAAAGCGCTAGTATAAAATGACGTTACATATAAACTTTTGCAACAGCTGTCGCAAGATATAAGGCGAAAGGCATTTTATATGCAGGAATACAAAATATTATTTAGACAAGAACAGACTGGAGATTCTGTGCGGAAATGAACTGTCTAACATGTAAGTGTATGGCATCAAATAAATGTGCATATTTAATCAAATCCCATAGATTTTTAATCAATCCCATAGATGTTTAATCAATCCCATAGATGTTTACAAATATGACGATTATACCCAATCTAAAATTTTCATTAAAATGTTTTGTGATTGGTATCTCGAAATTTCTGTCAAATTTGTATGTATGCTATTGTCTTTAACGGGTACGTGTATGCCTAAGCAATATGGACTAAGGTTTCTAATGTCGTTTACTTAAATGTTTTGGTGAAAAAAGACGGAAATTAGATACGTGACTGGGAAAATTATTTATTTACATCAGGTATACAAGCAACAAAGCAAAAATTCACAAGCGACAAAACGAAACAATCCATTGGCATTGCCTTCAGGAATAGACCTTATATTATTATATTTTATACAGCAATTCAACCGATCCAACAGCCTATTGTAAATATTACATGTGTGATATCAAAGCCTAAGTACTCTATAATTATAATGATTTCCTTAAATGAGGTTAGAAAACCTAAGTATGTTTGGCAGTTTCTGCACTGGTGGAATATATACTCACCAAATCATCTTTTTAGACCAGTTATATAATTCTCTGGCTAATTGTGCAGTTTTGAATATTAAATCTTCTGATTAACTTTAATTGCGGATTGAGATTGGCATTTTGAAAAACAAGATTGTCACAACCATTGGTGACCTGAGAATGAGCACTGTACATCGTACATATACAGACAAACCCGCAGCTTGCTGCTCATGCATCATTTATCCTTTGTCTTTGATCATCTCATACTTCATGCAGACACTGGAACAGGAGCGAAAAATGTCGTTCTTATCCGGACGAGTAGATTAACATGCTTCATATTGACAAGGAAAATAGCTCATGCTGGTATATAATATATCCTGAAGTCTTTCATGTTGGCATAAATAGGGTAATTCTGTCTCCCGGTAGACCAGTTAAAGCACTGGTGAGTATGTAGATGAGACAAATCGTTACCATCCCGCATGGTCCCACCCAATTCCAGCTCCCACTCAAATGCCAGACGTCATCTCCCGCAGCGTCGTCCGTATATTGTTAGTCATATTCGGAGGGAGGGGGGGAATCCTACAGGACATTGTATACCTCCAGAATGCCATTATTTAGAATGAAGGTCAGCTAAAGACAGAGGTAGAGTATCTAATATAAGCAAAATACCCTAAATGACCTAAAGTTTAGTCCACAAAAATGCAACTTCATACAAGCACACTAAAACATAAACTTTGTCGTAATATGAACAAATGTATATACTAGTGTAGTATAAAAAAGATTCTAAGATTTCTTCCTTGGGCGTAAAATTGAGCTTTCTACGGTCCCAGTGGTCAGACCGAAATGTACATACATGTATGTAGCCTATAGTCTTGACGTCAATGCTGATAGCTTTGAAGACAGCTTGGAAAGAGCTAAGATGGTCCTGCGCTCCTATTAAGTTCATCGGTGACATCATTGCTGCCGAAAACTATGCATAAAATAGAGGGGAGATGTACCACATGCCTCTAAAATGATTTTTATTATTATATATTTTTTTTAATTTGGCATAACTTAATTTCTTAAAAAAAATTAAAATTTTCGTTTTAAAGTTCCCTTTCATGTAACCTTTAGTCTCCCAAAACACTTATCAACTGTCACAATCTGAATGGCAACGTACAGATCTCTATGTCTCGAAGCTGAGTTGAGAAGTGCGAAACAGATCTCAGAGCTATGAGAAACCCTATACATCAGAAAATGATAACATCTGCTATACGAAAAAGCCTAACCGGTTAGTTTCCATATTCTTAAAGATACACCTCTGACCTTGAACGCAACAAACTGCACAGAAGGGAAACCATCTACACATATATGCAGACTGTACAAACTCAAACGAGACATCTAACAGGAAACTGACACCCCAGCGCCATTTTGACCTTGGGCATACAGATCTTAGCATGATTTTGATTTCAGTTGGAGTTATCAGTGTGTAGAATTTTTCTTGATGCATTTCATTTGCCTATTAGCTGCGTTCCGACCGCCCCAGAGGTAATAAATTCGCACTAATAAAACCAGTTGTGGGAACTGCTCAAATCCTACATCCAGCTAGAAATTTCGAACATGACTGATCGCAACAATCCTATTCCACAGTCAAATTTATAGCAGTCGAGTCAGGGGATAGACCAAGTGATGCTCATGTTTGCTCTCAATCTCAGTTAATGATCTACTTAATACAAACTTTATCAAAGCTCGTTTAACTTATTGAAGCTAAACAGAATAGCACCCCCTCAACTCTGATTTAATCTGAATTGGAGCCTTAAAAACCGATACTCTGTCGAGGGGTTTGTAAGGATATATGTGCCGTCAAATTTCAGATCTAGCAACAGAAAATCCCCTACGTATTAACTATGACAGAGACAGGAAGCTCCCCTTGTTTTCTGCGTGAACAGGTTATATTGTATCCCAGGTATTAACATATAACTACCTGTACCCCTTTCGCTTTGAAAATATGTTATGCGTCATGTTATCAAATCAACAGTAAAGATATTGGGTCAGTTTCACCTGATCCTCCAATGGCTAACATATTCGGTGAATTTACATTGAGAAATAATTTGCAAAGGAAAAAACGTCCAAAACACATTTCATGACACGTCCTAAAATGCCTACCCCTGGTCTGCTGGTCGTATTACACCTTCAGTAAAATCCAGTAAAATGCATGTAACCAAGGGGATAAAAAATATCTCCTTTACCTCCACGATGTAACCAACTATATGTGCGTTTTCTATTGGAATAGGTATTTGGGATTGTGTTAGGCCTATCAATAGTTCTGGTGTTTGGGTTAACCAGGACCTACGTATAACGTACTCAGTTCACATATTTTGGACATTGCTAAAGTTGTCCAACAAAACAATTATACAGGAACGTAAGTGCTATAAACAGGCGCACGTCGTTTGCCAATACATGCTAGAATACCGGTACCTTCTGTGTCCAAAGAGTTCGTGGCCAGGCTTTGCGGTCTGTCCTAAAGTTTACATGTTGTTGTTGTTGTTGTTTTGCTCCATGTGTGCATCCAACCGAATCTACAGCGCAATTAATCATACGCAGTTATGTTTAGATTAGCCTCAGGTTTTGTCTAAGTAAAGTTAGCACATGCCTTATATGATCTCTCATGAGCATGTGTAGCACAGCCAAAACTTCTCATCACGATGTCAAAACAAATAGTAATACGGTCGCTACAAGCTACAAGCTAATATGTTATTCACAGTCCTGGTCATTCGTCAACCCGTAAGGTGTACGGATTAAGGGGGACCACGACGATGTACGCGAGCACATATACCTGTGTACACATTACTCCAGTGTGCTGTTAGCTCTAAAAATTTCACCTGGCCTTACCTGCGTAGCCTACTGCTGCTATGGCAGGGTTCACGCGCGGTGCAGGTATGTTGTGTCGTCTGCTTCTTATAAATCGTCGTCTTGATCACCTCTGGCATGGATATCAAACGATAAAATGCACAAACTAGAATGTTGATCAGGGCACTGGCAAGCCGAATTACCTGTCTCTCTCGTGTTTACCCGGATCACCGGTGTTGGTCCAGTTTGAACCTATACTCCGGGTTGTCGAATCTATTTTTGTACCATTGTTAAAGTAACAAAGAGGTTTGAGTAAGCTGGGCTCATTGAACCGTAGCGAGGGCAGTGTAATACTTGTCAATCGTACGAAGGGTCAGAACTGCATGTGACAGAAACAGTATCCCTCCCCTGCCCCCAGAAGTACGGACACAAATCAGCCGTGTCTATATTCAGGGGTTACATTAGAATCACAGAAGCTGGGAAAGTGCATGGGCTCTATGAACACGTCATGGGCCATACCTGGAGACGGACGGGAAAGTATCGCACATCTGGAGGCTGTGACCTTTTACTATATACATATTAGATATTGACAGAAAATGTGCAGATCTGCTACATGATTCTATCTCAGTCCCTACTCTACACTCGGAATAAATGTGATACTTTGTCGATACATATCTGTACCAGATTCTACCTCCGTCCCCACTTCCTCCTACCCACCCCAAACTCCTCAGAATACACAGAACGAGTGGAAAATATACGGTGAATAAATCATTTCTAATTCTGTCTGATTATGTTGTAAGACAATTGCATGGTGTAAAACATGCATAACTATTCAGGCTTTCCACCTAACCGCCCATACTATGCAACGAAACAAGCATTTTATATCCCTCTATGGCACCCTACTTACCTCGCTCCCTCTCTAGGTCGCTTCGCTATCTCGCTTCGCTACCTCGCTGCCTCGTTTCGAGAGCTGATGGTACATTCAACTTTCCTACATGGGTGTTTTTTGCTGGCTTTGGACAGCGATATCTCGATTATTGCACATCACAAAACAATAGGTTACGTTTTTTACTTTAAATATGAACTTTTGTCGACACATATCTTGTCTAGTGTTATGTTTTCTTGCAGATATTTATAGACTGAGCTTGCCCGATTGTTTGCAGACTAACATATTTCCAACGAGACACAGTGACAAAAACAGCGTGACAGTGACATCTCGAATACGAGATATTGCTCTCAATCTAATGTAACATTTGACCATACACCAGTCATTAGAGATAAATCAATATAATAGTGTGAAACTGGCAAAGCTGTCATCAAAGATTTATATTCCTGTTAAAAGTACTGGTCCGGATAGCTCAGGTGCTAGAACGCCCGCTTCGGGGTGGTAGATCCAGGGTCAATCCTGGGTCGGGTCACACTTAAGACCTTAAAAAAGAGGAAGTTGTAAATTCCGCGCTTGGCGTTCAGCGTTAAGGCCGTATCAGTATAATGGCTCGGGCGGGGCAGCTTACTTGCCTTCGGTAAGTCCAACGATACCTAAAATCCGGTGGAAATCCGTCCTGGAACAAGGAGGCACACTATATTCACCCTAAAGACTCTTTCGTCGTCATATGACTGAAAAATGGTTAACAATGACGTTAAACCCCAAGCACTCGTTCACCTGTCAGAGATCCTACAGATAAAATAACACCACATAACACCATGCCAGTACACCATTACCTCAAAATAATAACCGTGTAAAAGCAAAGTGCATAAAAAATCTGTCACTCAGATTTCAGCCGCCGAGGAGGTTAGAGCGATAGCGCAGAGTAATGGCCCATAAGCCTCTTTCCAATGCGGTCGTTGTGAGTTCGAGTCCAACTCTGACTGGCTTCCACTCCGGAAGTAGGTTTTCCGCGGTCTCTTCAAGAGAGAGGTACCACAGCCAGGTCACAAATCTAAAACATCAAATCCCACGATACCTAAAACCACTCGAAAACGATGATGGGAAGTCCCTATTAGATGATCGCAAGACCCACTTGTAAAACATTTTAACACACCACGGACCGATTCCACCAAAAACATTCCCACTGACTTCAAAATTTAAAATCTTGTATAGTCTATTTCTTTCAGCGAGTCGCCTATATTCAGCTGTCTGTAAAATCAGTCATACTCGCTACCAAAATTGCCTTTACTCAGTGACACGTAACAACACAAGCTCTACACATGGATATTTCAGAAGTCCACATTCTTGCAAAGAAAATCAAACTAGAACACTTTTTCTAATTCATAGTGTGAAGTCCGTAAGCGCGGTTTCAACAGCAAGAACCCACTGGCTCGGGTGACATCATAATTATTCAAATCCGCTGGCATTCTATAACTGATTTTACAGACAGCTGACTATAGGCGGTTCTCTAAAAGAAATATACTATAACTGTGCTTAATTTTTGGTAGTGGAAGTTGATATTTTGACACACTTGTCTTAATACAGATAAGAGGTAGTCTGAATTTTAATTGAATTTAAGCTCTAGAATGGTATTTCAAATGGCGAAATGTTCCCAACTGTAAGAAGTACTATATAAAAAATAAATAAAGCTGGTATAACATATAAGATAGAATCTGTCACCAACCTGCGGATGGTCGTGGGTTTCCACCGGGCTCTGCCCGTTTTCGCCCCACCATAATGCTGGCCGCCGTTGTATAAGTGAAATATTCTTGGATACAGCGTAAAACACATAAATAAAAAAATCACATAAATAATGTTGGAGCGCGCTGACACCTGAGCGCCCAGTTAAGGATAGGAAGACGGGATAAGAATGCAGCTTTATTCCACAAATGAACGATCCACATTTTCATTTACAACTTCAAGTACCCAGTAACTCCATAGCTCCATAGTTCTCTATCTGTCAAAATCAGTACACCAACCAAATACACCACAAGTCAATGGCACAGTCCACACCTGTCCAACGATCACAGACACCATCCACAGAATACGGACAGGGCTGCTATGTCATCAAATGGCTTACAAAAGTCTTATATAAACTACACGACTTAACTATTCAACGAACCAATCTATGGAATACTCTTGCAATTTAGCACACTACCATTGACAACAATAGCTGCACTATACAGAAGATGAATCACACTGAATATAATTGTCATTTATCCAAACGAATGTATTGCTTAATTTAACGTAAATAAGAAATAAGTATGGAAATTATACAATATACTTACATCGAGTAAAGCGCAATGTCGTTGCCCGACACTTAACGCGACATAGATTCAATCCGGTATAGAACCACATTCCAGCGATGAAGCAGCTAGTATAATAACAATACAAATTTGGCTGACAAGCCACACAAAACCACGCACAGCCACGAACAATCACGCACAGCCACGCACAACCAAGCACAGCCACGCACAACCAAGCACAGCCACGCACAGCCACGCATAGCCACGCACAACCAAGCACAGCCACGAACAATCACGCACAGCCACGCACAACCAAGCACAGCAACGCATAGCCACGCACAACCAAGCACAGCCACGCACAGCCACACATAGCCACGCACAACCAAGCACAGCCACGAACAATCACGCACAGCCACGCACAACCAAGCACAGCCACGCTCAGCCACGCACAACCAAGCACAGCCACGCACAACCACACACAACCACACACAACCACACACAGCATTACCATTCAGTGCATCAAGTAACAATGCTCCTATCAGTCCCAGTATCTCGATACTTTCAGCCACGCACAGCCATTACCATATGAAAAAACAGTAACTACGTTTACGGTCCCCGACAATAAATACACAGATAAGTAAAGCGATATGTCTAATGGATGCTTCATCGGTGCAACAAGTAACAACGCTCCCATCAGTCCCATTATCTCGATACTTTCCACCAGTAAAATGTCAATGTAGACGTGTAGAGAATTGTAATATTGTGTAGCTGAGAGCGCACGCAGGTGCTGCTCGAAAGACAGGTGTCTGTAGGAAGCTCCATAGGGTATACAGGATACATGGACGGGGCAAGAAAACCAATGCGTACATTAAGGCCACTCCTGAAGTCGCGTTCTTGACGCCTTGAGCAGTGCATACTGCAAGATGGAGTTTTCATAGGTTTTAGACAGGTATTTCGTAACTTAAAGATATCAAACCTTCACATTTTATATCACCCAATGGTTAACCGTAATGGACGACTCCGGTCAGTTAAGACCAGATCCGTTTCCAAAACAATGTTAACGCACACTACGAAAGAGCCAAGAAAGTGCATCAAGTAAGCAGTTAGAATAGATTCACGTATAAAAAGCAGACAAATACCGATGCCATTTTTTTTTTTCGTATTTTTTGTCACTAAAATCAATTATTTAGCTCGTGAAATTAACATGGTTGCACCAAATAACAGAGATTCTGTCTCGCTTTGAAGAACAAATGTACATCAGAATCATCGTTCTGGACACGCTCGCTGTGAGTTCAAGTCCAGTTCATGCTGGTCTCCTCTGCGGCCATATGTGGGAGGTCTTTCAGCAGCCCGCGCATGGTCGTGGTTACCCCCGGGCTCAGCCTGGTTTCCAACCTCCATAATGCTGGCCGTCGTCGTATTAGTGAACTATTCTTGAGGACAGTGGAAAAACACCAATCAAATAAATCAAATCAAATAAAGCGTTCCAGTTAAGAGCTTTGGGTTATGTGAGCTTGCAGCAGTGGACACCACAGTAATATAAATGATTCATGCACACCGACACGCGAAACGGAAACAAGTAAGCTACCGCCAAACAACCACCTCCATTGCCAAACACTTAGCAGTGGGATAGTGAACAAACAAATAGAAAATCCGAGTTGTTTGTCTGGTTCCATGTAGAGAAAGCAAGCTTGTCGCCATGTGTGATTAACTAAGGATACCGAATGCTGCTGTTAAGTATTCAGCTAAGGACTCCGAATGCTGCTGTTAAGTGGTCAACTAAGGATACCGAATGCTGCTGTTAAGTGGTCAACTAAGGATACCGAATGCTGCTGTTAAGTGGTCAACCAAGGATACCGAATGCTGCTGTTAAGTGGTCAACTAAGGATACCGAATGCTGCTTTTAAGTGGTCAACCAAGGATACCGAATGCTGTTGTTATGTGATCAACTAAGGATACCGAATGCCGCTGTTAAGTGGTCAACTAAGGATACCGAATGCTGCTGTTATGTGATCAACTAAGGATACCGAATGCTGCTGTTAAATGTTCAACCAAGGATACCGAATGCTGCCGTTAAGTGGTCAACCAAGGATACCGAATGCTGCTGTTAAATGTTCAACCAAGGATACCGAATGCTGCCGTTAAGTGGTCAACCAAGGATACCGAATGCTGCTTTTAAGTGGTCAACCAAGGATACCGAATGCTGTTGTTATGTGATCAACTAAGGATACCGAATGCCGCTGTTAAGTGGTCAACTAAGGATACCGAATGCTGCTGTTATGTGATCAACTAAGGATACCGAATGCTGCTGTTAAATGTTCAACCAAGGATACCGAATGCTGCCGTTAAGTGGTCAACCAAGGATACCGAATGCTGCCGTTAAGTGGTCAACTAAGGACACCGAATGCCGCTGTTATGTGTTCAGCTAAGGACACCGAATGCTGCCGTTAAGTTGTCAACTAAGGATACCGAATGCTGTTGTTAAATGTTCCACTAAGGGCATCGAACTCTGCTGTGAAGTGATCAGCCAAGGACACCGAATGCTTCTGTTAAGTGTTCCACTGAGGACAACGAATGCCGCTGTTAAGTGATCAACTAAGGACACCGAATGCTGCTGTTAAGCGTTCAGCTAAGGACACCGAATGCTGCCGTTAAGTTGTCAACTAAGGATACCGAATGCTGTTGTTAAATGTTCCACTAAGGGCATCGAACTCTGTTGTGAAGTGATCAGCCAAGGACACCGAATGCTTCTGTTAAGTGTTCCACTGAGGACAACGAATGCCGCTGTTAAGTGATCAACTAAGGACACCGAATGCTGCTGTTAAGCGTTCAGCTAAGGACACCGAATGCTGCTGTTAAGCGTTCAGCTAAGGACACCGAATGCTGCTGTTAACCGTTCAGCTAAGGACACCGAATGTTGCTGTTAAGCGTTCAGCTAAGGACACCGAATGCTTCTGTTAAGCGTTCAGCTAAGGATATCGAATGCTGCAATATACTTTGTTTTTAACCCGCGAATTTTATCACGGACTGCCATTTAGGCCAGTTAGGACTGCCATTTAGGTATATCTACATCTATGTCCTTGTAACAGGTTAAACGTTACGAAGTCATAAGTTTTATAACTTGGGTTTCCTGTGAATAACGCCATCCCTATACATCAAGTATATGGACTGGCTCCATAGTTCTGGCCGAAGTGTGTATATTTGCTATAGCAAATACAACCGACTATAGCATGGAGTGAAAAACGGGAGTAACCATGACAATGTGAGACAGTTGGCAAATGGTAGAACGTAACCAGCAAAACGGCCTCTTGTTTTCACTGTTCATGTAAATACTGAATAGTAACAGCTTAAAGGCCCCTTACAGATCAATGGCTTCAGGAGAAACAAGATGCAGTAATGACAATAGCAACTTATATAGGCGCCACTATGCTAGAAATGCTCCTCTGAATTTGTCAATTTCTATTTGAACGATTAATAAGTTATACTAATGATACCTTTTCGTCGTTGCTCAGAGTAGCCAGCCCTCTACATTGACAGTGCAGAGCATAAGCTAACCCACGCTAAGAAAGAAGACAAGGCTAAGCGCATGGAAGGCGACAAACGCTGTCTGCGATCATCTCGTACGTTGCCTGGTGAACAAATAACATGGAACCACGTCACAATGACCTAAAGATAACAGAAAACCGTCTTCATGTCTCCAGTCTATCAAAAGCCACGTGAAAGACGATTGCTAGGTAAATACAGACGGAAATATACTGTAAGTATACATGCGTGCAGTCCACTAGATGTAATGTTCATGGGCTGTGTGTGTAAAACAGAAGCTCTTAACCAGTTTACAACTCTGACAGCTGTCGTGTGATTGAGAACAGTTTTACAAACATATCAAATAAATAAATCATTGAGGTAGGAAAGCTGCAATGAATAGATTTCGAGCATATTTGTTTTCGACTTCCAATAAAGTCTTATAAACTGACGAAACGAGCATCTCAGTCTCGCTTTATCTGTAACTGCTATAACATACAAACAATGTCGAAAACATGGGCGTCATGAAAAAATGTCCACGGCCACAATGACGGTCTCAACAGCAATATATTTATCTTGATGCATCAGAAAGAACCGCATATAAAAGACACATGATACGACACCTAAACCTGCAAGCCACAGTGTACGTGGGCGATATGTTCAACTACAAGTAGGTTACTTCTCAAACGAAATACAAACGTACATTTGGTTGAGGTAAGTGGATGATTCTTCAAAGTTGAAGATAGACGTATACGCGTATATCCTGGTGACATACAGTTAATGGGATTAAGTTGGATTGAGAGAACAAAAGGAAAAAGAAGAATGTTCGGCATTCCACTGATGTCTATGTGTAGTGCACGAATCAAAAGTCTTAGGTTTTGGCACTGACATGTTTGATGCCCTGTAGAATGACCATGCAATCCTCTTTTCAGATCAAAATACAATGAAAGATACCCACTTCCATGTTCAAGGGAACAATTAACGTAAATGTTCTATATCTGGATACTGTTAGACCGTGCATATGCTAGCTTGGCGTCTAAGCTAACGTCTCTAACATTTACGACAAGTTAACATTTACATCTCTGCTTAATTCTAGATACGCCATCAGATACAGAACACCATGAACAGTCATACTAGGTCTACTCCGTCAAATGTACCGTGGTTTGCCATTTCCAAAATTTAGAACATGATCTAACATGGAATCGGGCTCGGGAATGCCGCTTATGAGGCGAGGGCTCTATAAGTAATGCCATATTTTACGACCAGGGACATGGTGAGACGGTTAGAGCTCTAACAGATATGGAGTCGTGTATAAGCATCTACTGGCTGAATAAATGCTTCTCGGAGAACTGGAGTTGTATAGGTTGCTCAGAAATCAAACTCGCTAATATCAAGTTTCGGGTAGAATATCATATACTGTGTGCGGAAGTATATTCAAGAACGTATCGTAAAATTTGACCATGGTAAATACACGGAAGATTTACAAACCTATTCTGTGTGACTATAACATGACTTTATCGGGTTACTACACTTGAACAATACACAGACAGCTATGAAATACAAATAGCTTTGAAAGTGAATTCCTTCCCGTTCAAGTGACGAATGACGCATGCGTAATTGAGTTCGCGTTTGTTCGAGTTTGGGTCGGTTTCATCCTGGCTCTGCTCAGTATCATCTGGGTTCTGTCCGGTTTCCTACTGTTCTTGATAAGTTTCCTCTGTACTCCCCGGTTATCCTACGGTTCTGGTAAGTTTCTCTTGCTTGTTATAGGTTTCTTCCTGATTCTAGTGATTCTAGTGATTCTAGTGAGTTTCCTCCTGATTCTGATCCGCGTCCTCCTTGTTCTGATACGTTTCCTCATGGTTCAGATGTGTTTCGTCCAAGTCCTGGTTAGTTTTCTCCAAGTTCTGGTTAGTTTCCTCCAAGTTCTGGTAAGTTTTCTCCTACGTCTGATCGGTTTCCTCTGATTATGATCGGTGTCCTCCTGTTTATGATCGGTGTCTTCCTGGTTCTGGTCAGTTTCCTCCTGGTTCAGATATGTTTCCTCCGGGTGGTGGTCAGTTTAATCCTGGTTCTGACCAGTTTCGATTTCTTCTGGCAAGTTTCCAATAGGCTCTATACACTACTTGCTGAACCCTCAACCTTGACCCTTAAATATTTTGCTAATTTATGTATTTCCTTGATGGATGACTTTGCCATTTTCAAGGACACATTATACCACTTATATTGGCCTACATCGATGTTCATGTATGCAGGAAAACAGGGAGTATGTTTGGGGTATCTATCGCAATTCAACGAATAACCAGTCTGATTCCCGATACAAACCCTTTTTGTTCGCTACAAGCTAGAGCATGCATGGTACAGCCATTCATTCAGACAAGCTAGTCTGGCAGGGAAATGTCACATATAGCTTATGCAACAGCAACAAGTTTGTCAAGCTCGTCCAACTGAATCAAGAAACACCGACTAGCGACTTCACGTTAAGCTTTATACACAAGTTCACAAAATTTGGTTTCGCAGAAAATAATATACTTACCAGCAAGGATATAAACAGGTGATGCACGATGCTGATTAGCTTCGAATGGAAAATGCCCAGATGGTATAGAGAAATGATGACAACAGTTGCTGTATGGTGATTTGTTGTGTTACTCTGCAGGGACTACATACATGTAGGCCTTCAATGCTCAGCTGGCCTACACAGTACATGTCTCGATTTACAAGGAAGGCGTTGAATGTCTGGACCCGCTGACTGCCGGGCGATAACACCAATGTTAAAGTGCGATCACAGAAGTTCCAGTGCAGAGGAGGATTCATTCGTTCATTAATCACAATTACGACAGTACAACCTACTTTGTTTTCTTTCATACACAATCCACATTTAGTATATCAATAATAAAGGACGAACATACAAAATTTATACTAGTTATTATTATGCCATACAAAATATATGTGAAATTCTTAATCTGACGATGATATCGTATCCAGATGCAGCTAGAGTTCTAAGTTTAAGAAAAAGTAGGTAATGCTTCAAGTATTGACTGTTTAAATCAATGACATAGTTTCATGTAGGTCTGCTTTAATGCTTGGCATTATCTTTTCCATCTGTTATCAGTGCTTGATAAACATTTTATCACATTTACTGACAGCAAAAACCGTTCGCTTTTGAGATAAACTCGTTACATATAGCTTCCTGCTTTTATACATAGGATATATACAATACATACACGGCTCTTACACAAAAGTACAAACTCATTTAATGCCATCGTCATGCCATTGGTTATACCGCGGATAATCAACTTTGTACATGAGAGATCCGTGTGAATTTCTCTTCATAAATATTACGAAAATATTAAATAACTTTCAACTTACTTGGGTTGTCATATACACCAGATTATGGGTACTTCTGTCATTTTTTGTCGGATCGATGAAATTCAAATTTATGGTAATCAACGGTGATTCGTCGAAAAATTTTCAACGTTCTATCCACACTCTTCTTGGCAACAGAACAAATCAAAACGATTGCCTAAATGAGAGAAGACAGTATCAACAAAAGATGAATAAAAGAAGTGAAAGAAATTGCCCAAATGAATGAAACGGTAGAAATGTCAAAAAAACCCATACCATGATTGTCTGCAAGATCAGCAACAGTGTCAGAGGAACCACCATTGTTACTAGAAAGAGAGAAGACAAGACAACACCGTGTTTATCTCGAATAAACAAAGGTGGTAACCCGAACGAAAGAAAACGGAGCAACATTATCAAAATATCAAAGAAACCAAGATAGCCGCCTGAATGAGAGAAAACGGAACGATAGTGTCAAAGAAAAAACCAAGACAACTTCCTGAATGAGAGAGAATTGAACAACAGTGTCAAACAAACCAAGACAGCTGCCTGAATGAGAGAAAAGGAAGCAACAGTGTCAACGAAACCAAGATAGCTGCCTGAATGAGAGAAAACGGAACGCTGGTGTCTAGAGCAGTTTTGAGTTGTGTTGACCACTGTGCAATAATCAGGGGAGAGACACTAAGGAGATCAATTTCAGTTTGATTAGTTTGAAGAGGTCAGTTGCACAACAAGAGAATCAATTTTGGCCTGTTAGCTTCTTCCATAGTAACCGGGCGTTGCTAAGGTAGCAGCACTGATTTGTCCAATTAGCAGACAATCCGCTTTCCGGTCATTACTGCCTGCTAATGAATGCTGCAATGCGTCTGCTCGTGTCCAGCACATAAACAGTTTCCACTCAGCTGTGAATGACCAGTAACATGAGCTGTTGGAATCACCTGTTGTCCAATTACCGATCAGTGGTTCCATGCAGAAATGATCACACCCACAGGCAACACAGTCTCTGAGATGCCATTAATAAAATCGATCAAGTTCTCTATTAGGTTATAAGCCGAAGTGTTGTGTTTTTTTGGCACGGATGAATTGGTTGATCCATGCAGTGCGTAGGTGTGTAATAAAAGCTGAGATAAAGATCCTAAGCAAATAATAACAGTATGGAAAGAATCGCCTCATGTTATTCTGGCAAAGCACATGAATACTTGCTTAGACTTCAGCCATAGCAGGGAAAACTCGACCACGTATCCAGCATTCTCCAATAAGTTACATGTATGTGTTCTTCAGAGCGGGTGAACAGTTGCATCTGGAATTTCATCCCAGAAATGCACGCGCTTTGTCAGCCAAGATGCACAAGGATACAGCTGTAAATAACTTATTATAATTTATAACGTTTGTAGAGAGGACTAAATGTTGCGAAATCACAATAAAAGTTCGTGTACCGTCAAAAAACAATGTCATTAGATAAAATAAAGATGCAAAGAGAGTTGTTTGGGGGAACAAGTGCGCTATTCATCAGGCAGCCATTGTTCATTAATGATTAGGACATAGACATCCGTGTCCTAGGCTATATACAATAATACAAATTTAGAAACACAACAGGCATTGTGTCTCAAAACAGATTACACACAAAGCGGTCTCATTGATCCTAACATTTAACTATGCATTACCTTTTTACCTTCTAAAGAGCAAAAACATTCCTCATCAAAAATCTCATAGTAATAGGCCACAAAACCAACTAATCGGCAAAGTTGAGAAATGACTTCAGACGCAACTTGGTGATAACGTGTGTCTCAGCCGTAATTGATTCTGTTTCATTCAAGTGTGAATCACATTCATGCACATACAGCAAACATGTACTGAAGTGAGGCAGAATGTAAATGTACCGATGTAAAGGTAATCTTTCCCGAAATCTTTCGCGCATGTGATTTCCAGACCCAATAAATCCTCTTTAGTTTGTTTGTCACTGAGAACGGCGGAATCAGAGTGTAAATGAACGATGTAAAGATAATCTTTTCTGAAATCTTACGAGCATATGACTTCCAGACGCAATGAGTCTTCTGCAGTTTGCATGTCACATTGAGAACAATGAGGAGTTATGGCTTATGCAATATACTTTGTAAATAAAATAAGGATCAACACACCGCCAGGGCATTTACCTGTTGTTAATATACCCCATCTGGTAAAGCAAACTAAGAATGAAATTTTGAGAATGTATACAGTGCCCCTCCACAGAAATGTTTACAAAACATGGGAGCTTAATTCAGAGGCTAAACTATTGCAGCCATATAACGTCATCAACGTGACTAATTCTACGCACGTGTCTGCAGACAATAAGATGATGATATGTAACTCGTGCATGACTGTCACGCGATGATAACTGACAACGTACATGTACATAGACCCTGTCGATCACGTGTTTTGTAACGAAATTTGGATGCCCAACCAAATGTCGCTTCTCGAAAATAATACATGAACACGTGGTGCCTGTTAACATGGAAATCTCACTATGAGCCGTGATATTGCTCTCTCTCTCTCTCTCTCTCTCTCTCTCTCTCTCTCTCTCTCTCTCTCTCTCTCTCTCTCTCTCGCTCTCTCTCTCTCTCTCTCTCTCTCTCTCTTAACCATCTGTATCTATAAAATATACCATCTGTAATAACAAAAAAAATCGATCAATGGAAAATTCCATTAAATATTGGCTGTTACATGCCATACGGCGCTGTTTGTATTCATTGACATGCATTTGATATGTCTTAGCAACAGATAACACAGGGAGCTGAGGCCTGTTGTAAACACATCTAGACCCAGTACAATGATGACGATGAGCTAAACAGATAATGTGCCCCTCCGGACTTAATAGTAAAGCCATTTCATTCTCACATTCTCTGTACCCGTATGTATGGAAGTCGGCCTGCCATTAGGTGTTCACAAATCTTCAGCTGATTAAACGCACTGTCTGGTATTCTGTTGACAGAAAGCGAACTGAAAGAGACAGCGAACTGGAAGAGATAGCGAACGCTGATTTGTTCTGTTCGTTATTAATTATACTATCTATTTCCATGCGCCTGATGTGTACGTTAAAAAGTAGTTACCGATATAAGATTATGCCTAGTGTGTTGTCAAGGAATAGACCACGAATAAATTGAATAAAGGGCCTATTGTTTGGGGATGTCTAACTGGCAGGTCTGTCTTTCTATAGGGCCTATTGTTTGGATCGTCTAACTGACAGGTCTGTCGTTCTATAGGGCCTACTATTTGGGGGAGGTCTAACTGGCATGTCTGTCGTCCTATAGGGCCTACTGTTTTGGGGGAGGTCTAACTGGTATGTTTGCCGTTTTGTAGGGCCTACTGTTTGGGGGAGGTCTAACTGTCGTTCTATAGGGCCTACTATTTGGGGGAGGTCTAACTAGCAGGTCTGTCATTCTATAGGGCTTACTGTTTGGATCGGTCTAACTGGCATGTCTGTCGTTCTATAGGGCCTACTGTTTGGGGGAGATCTAACTGGCATGTCTGTCGTTCTATAGGGCCTACTGTTTGGGGGAGATCTAACTGGCATGTCTGTCATTCTATAGGCTTACTGTTTGGGGGAGGTCTAACTGGCATGTCTGTCGTCCCATAGGGCCTACTGTTTGCGGGTGGTCTAACTGGCAGGTCTGTCATTCTATAGGGCTTACTGTTTGGTGGAGGCCTAACTTGCATGTCTGTCGTTCTATAGGGCCTACTGGTTGGGGGCGGGGTGGGGGGGATGGCGTAGTCTAAAGCTTTTGTGTACCGTCGATATAAATGCAGTGTTATACATTGTACTACATCTGCGTGCAGAGAATGATACCTCCTTAAAAGATATCAGACGTATACATGTATATTCCAAATTCTAAGCTAGAGTATCTTATATATATTTGATTTGAACCTTATACTATAGAAGCAATTGCACTGATGACAGTCATGGGAAACTATACAGGCCCGCTTAAGTGTGCAGACCTATACGAGA